>NW_015090986.1:3418974-3616489 GCF_001431845.1 Calidris pugnax | reverse complement strand
GGGTTTAATATTTTTCCTAGAACTTTTTTTTTTTTTTTTTTTTTTTTTTTTTTTTTTTTTTTTTTTTTGTTAAAAAAAAAAAAAAAAAAAAAAAAAAAGAGAAATGATAATTTGATTTGTGATATGCTTAATTTGTCATAAGCATATCCAGGTCTTCTGGCCATAGCCCAGTCACAGCGTACCATTTGTCCCTCTTTTTTCTTTTTCTTCTTCTTCTTCTTCTTTTTCTTCTTCTTCTTTTTCTTCTTTTTTTTTTCTTTTTTTTTCCTTCCTCTTTTTTTTTGTCCAACTGGAACAAAAAAAGATCATTTTTTTTCTTCCTTAGCTGTTCTTGTCCTGGACCAAAGGCAAGATGGTCTGGAGAACAGTAGCAGACATGCAGAAGACAACATGGACTATCTTCTTTTTGTCTTATCTTTCATAAAATGCTTTTATTTTTGTTCTTCTTCAGTCCTTTTTTTTTCTTTTAACTTCGTAAATTTGAAAATTATGTGTCCCCCCCTAAAGAATTACAGAAATGTTTTTTTTCCCTTTATTGTTTTTTGTTGTTTTCTTTTTCTTGGAGTTCTCTCACCTCTGGATTTTTGGATCTTCTAATCTACAGGCTTTGGAAATGAAAGGTTAATGACTTACTATTCTTGGTGGTATGTGTATTGTTGGTTTTTGATGCTCTCACAGAACTGTTTGCTTCTTTTGTAATTCTTGTTTTGTATTTTTCTTGGGTTTTGTGACACCACACTGCTAATCCCACTTGTGGATTTTGATGGGTGTCTTGGGGGGGGCCCTCCTCTGGTCCTCAGCAGTGGTTGGTTGGTTCTTTCTTGTTGGCGTAGACCATGCTTTTTATATTTTTGTCTTCTAATTCAACTACTCTTTGTTTTTCAGCAAACGTACTTTAAGATTGTAAGTTGCGGAAAACTGTCTTTCTTTTCTTACCGATCTGCATGTCTTAAGGGAGTTTTGTTTCTTTAAAGAATATTTTGATAATTATAAATGACTAATGCAGTTTCTTTTTTTTTCCACTTCAAGCAGCCTTTTTGTTCTTGCTGCACATTTTTGGCTTTCTTCAGCAGAAGATTTCTTGAAGCTTGTCCTGCCTTTTTTACGAGTACCACCTTTTGTGCTACTTTTGTTACTAGATTGAAACAATGATATAATAATTTAAAAAAAATTAATGACCCAACTACTTAATCTCTTTTGTTTTATTCAAAAGCCATTCTTCCTTGAAGCAGTCTCACCCATCTTCATTTTAATGGTTTAGGAAAGAGTATTGTTTAGAGAGAGTTTTTTTTTTTTTGCCAAATGTAAATTGTTTTCCTGTGCTAGCACTGATGATGTGAAAAAAATAATCTCTTTGTTTTTTTCATTGCATCATTTTCTGTCTGTGCACCTTAGCAAGAAAATGAACGACGTTGAGCGGACCTTCGCATACAAGCTTTTCATATTGTTAAGCGGTGTATTGTTATGGATATAAAAAGCCTTCTCTGACCATCTCTTTGGCAATGTATTTTATATTCATACAGGTGCCCTCCAAATTGAACTGAGTGAAGAATCTGACCAAGGCAAATATGAGTGTGTTGCAACCAACAGTGCGGGTACACGCTATTCCGCCCCTGCCAATCTATATGTCAGAGGTAGGAATGACATAAGCCTGGCATCTGCTCTTCATTCAGGTTCAGGGCTAAGCTACGCTCAGGATCTATACCGTTACTGCTGTAATAATCAGAATGCCATGGTAAATGTGTCAGCTGTAAAATTCATTTAAAAGTGTAGAAGAAAGGCTTGGGGTTTGTTTTGTTCTTTTAAAGCACTCTTGAGTCCAGTCTATCCTGTGGGTTAAGGTTTGTAAGTATATTTATATTTTTACATCTTGACTTCTATTTTTCCTGCATTAAGTTATATTGTGCTTTGCATTTATTTTCTTTTATTGGTTTGGTTTTGTTTAGTTTTGCTTTTCTTTTCAAACTCCTGAGGTGACTGCTTGGTGTGCTACTAATCAGCTGAGTGTAACCCCAAGGCATTGATGTGTATGCCTACCTGACCTCTGCTGCGTAATTGCAAAGGAAAAGCTTCTAACTTTATAATAACATGTATGCAGAGCACAACTGTATTTTCTTCTTTTCTATTTCTTCTTTATATATATGTATGTATATTTATATATATTTTTGTATCTTTAGTGTAAGACTTGTGAATGAAGTATAGTCCTTGCAACAATAGTGGTCAATTGGCTGTATTTTTTGAAGAAATTGCCCATCTATATGACAGATATGATTAATAAGGAAACCATTATATTCCTCTGTGCAGTAGTAGAAATGGTTAAAAATTTTTTAATATATGAAAATATTCCTTTGGTTCTACTAGAAAAAAGTGCTTTGTTTGTGGCAGTATTTCGAATGGCTGGTTGATGTAGCTTTCTGTACAACAAAGCCTATAACATACATACATACATATGTGTATACATATATATATGTGTGTGTGTGTGTCTACAGTATAAGGGGATGGGTGGGGGGAAATAGGACTAAAAACATAAGCAGCTGGAAACTTTACTGTAGGGTGGAAGACCTTACCAAAAATACCTAGCTTGATTTTGAAATTTTTTTTAGAGCTGATTTTTCAATCAACCTGATGTGTTTTTGTATGGTGTGTCTCTTTTTGGCTAATTAAAAAAAAAAAAAAAAAAAAAAAGAAGGAAAACATTTCATAGTTATGACATCCATAGAAAGTTATTTGATCTTTTTTTTTTCTTTCTCTTCTCCTCCAACATACTGACTTTCCTGTACTGCATGAGGCATGTATACCTTTTTATCCAAAGGAAAATTTCAAAATTATGCTAGTTATTGTTTCTAACACCATTGTAGCTGTGGAAAATGCTAACTTTTCAAGATGAGGTAGGAAGGTTAAATTAGAGCAAGTAGAGATGTTCAAGTAGCAGTTGAAAGCCTTGATATGGCCTTTTTACTCTCTCTGTGTTTCCCTTGTTTTTCTCCTTTCCTCATTTCATTGTGTTCTGCATCAAACCCCCTACATCCCTCAGAGCTGCGAGAAGGTTGGTGTGTTTTTACTTTTTACCCACCTTACAAAACTATTAATTAAACCAATAACAAAGAATACAAATGAAATGAATGTAGCTGCATTGTGGCATTTTTTAAGTTAATGTTATGTTTAAGCGAAGAATGCTCTGGTCATGGCTTTTGATGAGTGCTGGTATCTAACTGTTGTGCATGGTGAGAGAGAATGAACCTGGATGCATGGCAACCTATTTAGCTTTAACACTAACGTCTAGTAAACTTGGTCAGTGTTCCTGCTTTTTCTTCCCTTTTAATTTCTTGTTTATACTGGTGCCTGCTTTTCAAGAAACGGTTTCAATAGTTGCTTCTCTAAACAGCCCGCGCATGAAGACTAAACTCTCCTTTGTCTATAAGGATTGTGTTCTACACGAGAAATTCCTCATTGCCTGCCGCTTGCTTTGTGTGGCCTCTGTGAACTGGCCGCTTACAGATGTTTTGCTCTCTGCTTGTTCCCCTTCTGCCTGTCATTCACTCATGAGGCCATTGCAGTAAGCCCCTTCTGAATCCATAGAAGATCACAGAAATTTAATCAAACCCAGCGGAAAGGTTTCAGACTAATACAGTTTTCATTATTTTTTTTAAAAAAACTCACTCATAGTCTTTTATTTTTTTTTTTTTTTTTTTTTTTCCGAATTAAAATTGTCTTAATGATTAGTCTGTATTAAACCCAAATAAATACAGTTTTGAGTACACTGTCCAATGAAAGGCCTAAATACAAACCTACCTCTCTCAGCTACCTCTCTCTCTTCCACCTCCCCCACACATGTGCACACCACTGAGAATATTTGAAGCAGGAACACTGATCTGTTATTGCCTGGTAATTTTCTCGGTGTTGTGTTTGCTTAAATATTAACTACTTTGTAGTGCAATGTCCTGCTATGTGTTTAAGGGTGCCGACCCTTTGCTATCAATACAGAAATGTCTAATATTATCGATCCTTATAGCTTATTTTACTTTCCCTTAACTGTGACTGTAGTGGGATCCTGAATGTTAAATGTTTTGCTATTTTCCCAGTGGCCCTTCCTAACAGTTGCTTTTTAACCACCTAAACTCAACCTAATTTCCTTCTCCCTCGAACTCTATGCTTCTCTTAAACTCCTGTATCTGTCAGCCTATCCTATCCCCATCTCTTTCAAGTTTTATTTACTCACTCAATATGTTTTCTTTTTGAGTTCTTCTTCTTTCTGCAGTTTTTAAGCAGACATTTCCCTAAGCATGATTCTCTGTTGATTCTGTCATTTGCTTGCCTGCATGACCAAATCCAGTACTTTGTACTGGCTTTGCCTAGTTTCTTTCCGTGACTATATATATATTTATATATATGTATATGTGTATATAAATGTATATATGTGTATATATATATTTGTATCTGTGTGTAATTATATTTTTTTCTATGTTTGTTTCAGTGTTAGTGTGAGGTCTTGAGACTGCATCTACTTTGAGTCTGAAAGCAAATGAAATTGCACTTTCAATGTACTGTAGGCAATGTGTTCCAGGACTGTGATGTGACAATGTGGCCTAGCACATTTACTCACATAAGCTGGAAGCACACAGCATTGAAGTTGGTTTGGGTAATCAACTCAAGCATGCTGTTGACCTTCCAGTTTTCTTCTGTGCACAGATATATATGTATGGACATATAAAATGCATATATATATACGTGCACATGTGTGTGCGCGTGCGCGCGTGTGTATATCTTTTGCATGGTGTTTGTGTATCGTTAGTATGTAGTTAGTTAAATATGGGGCCCTAATAGGACTGAATCAGCCTATGTATGAATGTGCCTAATAATATCCTCAAGTAAATAAAGAATAATTCACATTGTGTGCAGACAAAATTGTTGTTTAGTCTCATATTTCTTTTATACGTATTTTCTGGCAGATCAGAAGTAACACACTGAAACATTAAATTGTGTCTGTACACTGCATGTAGTCTGTATGCAAGACTCAGTTTCTTTTTTTGTATATGTTATTACCTTTTTTTGTGTTTTGTTCCAGTTCGACGGGTCCCACCAAGGTTCTCTATCCCCCCCACCAATCATGAGATCATGCCTGGCGGGAGTGTAAATATCACATGTGTTGCGGTGGGGTCACCAATGCCATATGTGAAATGGATGCTAGGAGCAGAAGATTTGACACCTGAGGATGATATGCCAATAGGGAGGAACGTCCTTGAGCTTAATGATGTCAGGCAGTCTGCAAACTATACTTGCGTTGCTATGTCTACCCTTGGTGTTATAGAAGCAATAGCGCAGATAACTGTCAAAGGTATATCCCAAGCACCTATATTTGGACATTCTAGTATTTTCTTTCATTCATTGCCATATTCTGATAAATGCCTCTTACCCTCTTAAATCAAGAGGGTAAATATTCCAGCTGATCACTGGTATAAGACAAAATTCAGATTCAGACAGCGGTAATACTAGTAAATAAGTTAATCATAATGTTCCATTTTTCTCCTGTGTCTAGCTCCCAGTCTTCATTTCAAGTAAATAAAGGATCTTGTAGACTTGCATATAGTTGTCAACAGCAAGAGTCTTTAAAAAACAGTCATTTGAATTTCAGAGTTGCTGGGTGTCCAAGTATAATGCTCACTAAGTAATTGGAAACTAGAGGTTTCAAAAATTAAACTAGAATGGTGCACTGTCTGTCTCTGAGATTTCTCTTCTGCATACGTTTACTATTCCAAAAGTCAGTATTATTAATTTTTATCAAATAAACCTTATACTACAAAACTTGAAGATTTTCTGATAGGTTTCTGGGGTAAATCGTAATTGCCAGAAGCTTGCTTTGAACAGATCACACCTTCTTTCCATTCCAGTCTTCCTGTTTTGTTTTTATTGTTGTTGTTTCTTTTGGATTTTAAGCTACATCTTCTAATAATTAATGTCTATTGTTACATAGTGCTAACTGTATTTTTTGGCATTTATCTTTAGCCTTACCCAAACCTCCTGGGACACCTGTGGTGACAGAGAGCACAGCGACAAGCATAACATTGACCTGGGATTCTGGAAACCCTGAGCCAGTTTCTTACTACATCATCCAACACAAACCCAAAAACTCTGAGGAGCCGTATAAAGAAATTGATGGGGTGGCCACAACACGCTATAGCGTGGCTGGCCTAAGCCCGTATTCAGAGTATGAATTTCGGGTAGTTGCTGTAAATAACATTGGGCGAGGGCCACCCAGTGATCCGGTGTCAACAAGGACTTCAGAACAAGCACCTTCAAGTGCACCGCGCAATGTGCAAGCCCGTATGTTGAGCTCTACCACCATTTTGGTACAGTGGGAAGAACCTGAGGAACCTAATGGGCAAATACAAGGTTACAGAGTTTATTACACCATGGACCCCACTCAACATGTCAACAGTTGGATGAAGCACAATGTGGCTGACAGCCATATTACCACTATTGGGAATCTGATACCCCAGAAAACATACTCTGTGAAGGTTCTTGCTTTTACTTCTGTTGGGGATGGACCACTTTCTAGTGACATTCAAGTCATCACTCAAACAGGAGGTAAGCTATCAATGAACAGAATTTTTGTCAAAAAATGAAATACATGAAAAAATTTTGCAGAGAAAGAATTGGAGTTTAAAATGTTGAAAAAAACTTGCTCTCAAGGATAGCCAGTTTATTCAGGCAGTTTTTGCAGATAACCTTTTCTAAATTCTACAGTGCAAGTTGGCACTGAAGAGTGGAAAACATCCCCTCACACTTTCATTTCTTTTTTTATCAAGAAGTTTTTTTCTTTTTTCCCTCCGTAAGTTTAACTGAAGTTTAACTAAAGTCTCAGGGAGACCTTCATCCTGGAGGCAGCCAAATGTTAAAGCTGCTATTTGACAGTGCTCTGTGCACCAAAAGTGTTTCTCAAGTAGTTCTTCACAGCTTTCTTTGAGGAGTTACCCGTGTTGGTGGGTTTAGTTTAGGTCACATGTGGTTCCCTGATGCTACATCACTCTAGTGAATCTTGCTTTTGGAAATTTAAAAGGTATGTGTACTGCATGTGTATTCAAATAGTTAGTAAGGTTCTGAAAACACAAAAAACCATGAAAGCATTAAAAAAACTCACCTACCTTCGTGTAGGTTCAAGCTAGCAGTTCTGTACACTTGGATTTATAAATCAAGTCCAAACTGCCCCTACAAAATGTATACCACAAGGTCACCATTCTCTTGTTTTATGTCTGCAGTTAGGTTGTTTTGTTTCTGTACAGGAGTTTTAGGTCCATGAATTAGTTTTATTAGCAAAGGACAAGCAAGCATAGTGAAAAACATTGCAGAGAATTTTTATGAAATCAAAAGCGAGAAGCTCTGGTGGATCTACACTGCAGAAGGTGTTTTATTGTAGCAATAAGAAATAAAAAGAACCTTTGTCTAGACATGTAGAGAAAGCCGTATGAAGTATTACTGCAGGTCAGTGATTGCCTAGAAATATTATATAATACCTCCTGAATTTTTTAGTACTGGGAAGTTTCCCGTTGGAGAATTTAGTACCCCTCAAATTCTTAAGAAACGTATCTCTACAATGTAACTGAAGACAGTTCTGTTTCATTCACTTTTTACTTCTGTGTTTTACCAATATGCATTTAATAAAGAACAGAAATTGAGATACTGTCCTGGAACCTTTCTAAGTGTTGTGTTACACAAAGGGCTGTGTGTTACCTATTACTTTTTGCAGTACGTCACCTGAGGAGTTATTAAATTAATGTTTTTAGGTCATCTGGTGGTGCATTGAAATATGTCTGTGTGTACATGCAAATGTAAATATGTACACCATAGTTTAATTTTGGCAATTGTAACCTTTTTCAGGGAGTAGCTTACATATTGATATCTGATTTTTGAATCCGTGTGCAAAGTGTTTTTAAAAAAGATGGTTTAGCGTACTCCTCATCTGTGTTTTCATTTAAAGTCGTAAACCTTTTAGATTAGCAAGAGTTTGTTAGTGGCTTCCCCAGAGAAAGATGAAGCAATCGAAATAATGAACACTGAGGACTGGCTGGACTACCCCAAGTTAAATTACATGCTGAGGTCACTTCAGAAAAGCTCAGTGTATTAAAACCTTTCTAGAATGTTCCATTAAACATGCCCATCTGTTTTTGACGATTACTGTGGCAATCTGAAGAAATTATGATAGCGCTAACAGTGCAGGAGAGATCCACAATACATGTTTTCAACTTTGTAACAGAGTCAATTTGAGATTGTTTATTTACGATTGTTAAAAATCAAAAGAAAACATGAAAATGTGGGGTATAGGAGGCGTTTTTTTAGCACTGATACTTTTGCTTGAATATGAACATTTTAAGTCATAAACAAGAAAAATAGCTAAGAAAATCTAGTGCAGTTCTCCAGTTCAGGGTATGTTTAAAAACTACAATTCTCCCATCTTTCTACCCAGCAGTTTCTCTTCAGTGAACACTGCAGAATAAAATGCCCTTCTTGCCCTTCTCTTCCAGATTTGCTATAATCTAAATCTGAATATGATTGGTCTAAGTCTCTCTCAAGCTGCAACTCATGCAAAAATATATACTGAATTATGAAGTCCCATTTAAAAACAGCAGAAATGGATTTAGTAGAAACACATGTAAAAGAGTAAAAAAAGGAATGGGATGGTGATTACATTTGACTGATTTACCTTTTTTGAAACAAATGAGCCTAGCATTCTAAATATGTAGCTTAACCCTTATGCTTACTTTGGGGATATTAGAGTATATATACAACAAAATCTGATTAACAGCTCTGACTTACAAACTCTGTTAGCTTTGTTTCCTTCAGAGCTTTCCTCCCTTATGTTTATTCTGATCTTTGGAGAGAGATTATAAAAAACGAATAATTTGTTTTTTAAAAAGTTTGTTTGTTTGTTTGTTTCTTAATACAGCCAAATTGTTCTATTGAATTGGCTGTATGAGAGGCTTCTCACTTTGCAGGTTAATCAAAATGCTGCTGATAGGGAAAATACGGTTTCTAATTAAAATATTAACTAGGAACATGTAGTTTGAGGAGAAGAGAAGGAAGCATTTTTCAGACAACCATACATTAAAAAAACCCACAACTTCTAAGTTCAGATTTGCGTTTCAGTATTCTGCTTAAGCATTTCAAGGAAAAATGTTCTATGGCCCAGTTGTTTTCAGCAGTGTTTTCTTGATTGTAAAAGACACCATTTTAAGAAGTTAGGCTGAAAACAGCTGTAGATCTGAGCCCTTTGAATAAGGGACGATCAATTCCAAAAGCTATACCTAAGAAAGTCCTTATCCTGCACTTCCTGTCAAAGGTTTTGATTCTGCTGAGGATGGAGTCAGGACCAGTATATTATTTAGGTGAATTGACTTACTAACACCAATTTTAAAATAAAGAAATACCACTATAAGCTTTAGTGTGATACTTCTTGTCCTTTTCCTTTACTGCACTAGAAAACAAAAGCCCTGTTGGTTTGTCTCCATTTATCTACCCAGGACACACTTCTTACGTATGTTCTCATATTTCCTTTCTTTGCTTAAACTGGTCAGAAGTACGCATGCTCTCTGGGCAGCACACTTCAGCAAAGAAAATTCTTGAACTTTAAACGGAATGTCTGGGTTTGGTTTGGGTGGTTTGGTTTTTAATGTGCAAAGAGATGATAGCTACTGAAGGTATTAAGAGAATCTTGTTTTCATTCCGAGCTTTGGTAGAAGGAGAGGAGAATGAAAGCTACACGAGGTCTATTGGCCAATGGATTATTGGAGAAAGAGAGAAAGAAAAATTATTCTGGGAAACGAATGTGTACCTGTAAATGTGCTGCTTTAAACAAGAACTTACAACATAAAACATATTGCTAACTTTAAACCGAGAATTGGCAGTAGTTTGGAGACTAAGGATCATTACAGCTATAAAAGGCTAATGTTTTGAACATTCAGAGAAAGACAGTAATGAGAATGTCAGGTATCTGACTTGCAGGGCATGTAAACAGAGCCTTAGCTTAAGGGAAATGAGTTCCTGCTTCTGGAGTTCTTATTGTGAAAGAAGATTAGAAATTCAGAGGAAGGGAGTCTGTAGCTGAATACGTTTCTGTTTTGTAACAAACTAGCTACTTTGCCATTCATTTCAAATGTTTTCATTAACACATGAACAGGGAAACCTCTTGTCTCTGAAACTTCATAGTACTACTCTCCATGGAAATGGACTTCCAAGGCAAGGGTTGAAAGCATTCTATGAGAGTTTGGTACTTCAAAAAGTACAACTAATGTTTTACAAAACAAAAACTCCACAGCACATTAACTCTTCAATTGTAAGAGCTTCTCTGTAGAGCTTCATGCTTCTTCTGGAGCAGGCAGAAGCATGAACTCTTGGTCCCTTTCAGTTCCCAACTGATTATAAATTCTCTTGATCTTTCTATTGTCATTTGCAAAACTGATTCATAATTGAACTGGTTGAGTTTTGCTCTAGGTATGGGTTTCACCCTAGCTAATGCTAGGGAATTGCAACCTCCACAGAGGAGCTTTGTTATGCACCTAGTGTTGACAAGTTATCTGTCTGTTTAAAGGTTAGATATCAAACCTGCACCAGTATGCGTGAGGGCAGTGTTATCCTCAGAGTGACGTTCTGTAGAAGTCTGGGGAAGATAGTAATTACAATCACAAATTATTTTTACCATTTTCTCCATAATATTTTTAGGTCTTTTACTGTACAAAAGAAAAATACCTGTAAATCTATAATAAAATTCTACCCTGAAAAATAATTGTAAAATGAGCACTATTGTCACATCCTACTTGTCACACCTGTTCTCAGTATGTGCTAAGAACTGCATCTCATTTTATTTTTTCTTAAAAAACAAAAGCATGTCACATTGTTTTCCTGAAAAGCTAGAAGTGCTGTGGAAGACTGTTTCATGTCTTATCAACAGCACTATTAACTGACAGTAATGCTTTAGAAATTGGGTGCCAAAATTACTGTATGCCTTCCAATGACAGGGTTATATTTTGGTGTCTTTCCTCAGTCAACCTTATTATTTGCTGTATTTGCAGAAGTGGATGAGTGTAGCATTTAGTCTGGATAATTCTGTGACCATTACACAAGAATGTTCTTGACTACTGGAATCAAAGTTGTGTTTTCAGTTCTTGTGATCAGAAAGTGTTGTTACTAGAAGCTCAACTATGTTGGTAAAAATACCAGTCATTAGAAGGGTAGAAATTTGTCACTGAATGAGAACATTACTAAAGATCTCTTCAGTATGTTATAACTGCTTCAGGTTACAAAAGTATTCAGTATTTAGGTGTCTTCTTAAAGAGCAGGATGTGTTTCATATCTTAGTTATTTATAAACTGAGCAAACCTTTTTCAGATTTGGAAATGCCTGTAATTGTTTTAACATTTTTTTCTGGACTATTCCAGCCAATTTCTTGTAATAATAGCATTTCCCCTTGTACACACGCATACATACATGTTTATATTTGCCATTTCACACATAGGTTATTAGGTTGCCAGTATTCCAACACCAAGCTTCTGTTCAATTTAATTTCAGTTCTGTGTGCAGTATTTACACTGCAAAGCATTTATTTAAAATCCTTGATAATTTGTAATATGCGAATTAAATATATCATTCTTTCTCTGAGCTCAGATTAATTTATGTCATAATACAGTTAATCAATTTGTTTAAGTTCGGTAAGTTCAATAGAAGTAGTATTGTGTGAAATATTCGGACAGTAGTTTAAAAGGTTTGAAAGATAAGTGTTGAACTAGCCAAATAAACCCTTGGCAACACTGCTCAACTTTTTCTTTAGTGCCTGGCCAGCCATTGAACTTCAAAGCAGAACCTGAGTCTGAAACAAGCATACTACTTTCCTGGACACCTCCACGCTCTGATACTATTTCCAGCTATGAACTGGTTTACAAAGATGGGGAGCATGGGGAGGAGGTAAGTGAAAAGATTATACATCTTTTAAATACTGCTTAATGAGTCAGACATAAAATGCTGCAGTGGTACTTCCTTTAGTACAAATACCTTGATGTTTAACAGATTGTTAAACCCAGCAGTCAGTGTAACAACAGAGTGAGAGTGTGTAAACACTGGAAAATGCTGTTGATGGTTACCAGCCAGTGGGAACTTTTTAATTGTGGATAACAAGTTGTCCACAGAAGTTGCATCCAGTTTCACACATTGATCCTGTCTCTCCAGGCTTGTTCCTCTCCAAATGCTTGGAAGCGGAAAGTGGTTTTGGGCATGTTAAGGATTCTTTAAGATTTTTTGCACTTACACTTCGACTTTGAAATCTATTTTCAGCCTTAGAGAATTTTTGTTTAGCTTTGCCACCACGTAAGAGAGTTCTGAACCTTCTCTAGTCTATCAATATTTGAGAACAGAATATGCTTTTTTTCTAAAGGTAAAGCTGTGGACTTTTTCTGTACCATTATTTCTTAAAGAATTTTCACTTTGAGGACCTCTGTGGGATTAGTACCATAGAATTTAGAATAAACTGTTCTTCTGATATAGAAACGATGTGATATTGCCAGGTGTCCCAGATATAAGAAAGAAGCTGGCTGTCTGAGAAGGCAGCAGGAGAGTGTCGACCTCATTGATTTCTCCTGCATCATCAACTCATTGTTGATGCTTCAGCTGAGCTTATGTTTACGGTGGCTTCACACATACACTGTGAGTGCATAAGCTTATTTTGTGGAAGAGGACCAGACTTGTATTTCATCTCCAAATAGGATGCAGGCCCCTGCTTAACAAGTTACACTTTAGAAGAATTTGCTTCCTTTTAATTTGAACACAAATTAAACTACAAGGTTAAACTCAAGATTACATACATTATTAAACCCTCTAGTTAAGTATCATAAGAGCTAACTATAGGTAAGGCTTTGTTCATGTGTCATTGTCTATACTTTATACGCAGCTATTACTTCCTCAAGAAGTCAAACAGTGTTTCTGACTCTGAGTTTCACCCATTAAGCTGTCGACTTTAAAAAATATTGTTCCTTAATGTGTGTTTCTCAAAAGTAATGTATTCATTTTTGTTTTGGTTTATTTTGGTTGTGTTCTGATTTATTTTCTTGAATTTAATATTTTTTCAATTGCGTTATAAAAACATATCTTCTATAGGCAACATATGGAATTCAGAGTCTCTGAATATTAATCAAGAAATTCTCTTGTTACCTACCTTTAGCAACGGGTTTCCACAGAACCCACTACATCTTATCGCCTGCAAGGCTTAAGGCCAAACAGCTTGTACTTATTCCGTCTAGCTGCACGGTCTCCACAAGGCCTGGGTGCTTCAACAGCAGAAATCTCAGCAAGAACCATGCAGTCAAGTAGGTGCCTTTCTTTGCTAACTTTATTCCCTTGTCTTGTATTTCTCAAAGAGATTAATCTCAGTAGTCCAGAGAGGCAGCAATAGAGAAGCCAAAATTATAAAAATACAGCATTCACAGTGCTTAATACAGCAAAAGAATGCTTAAAATATGTATTTTTGTGGGTGTATTGTGATCAACTTAATACATGAGTGTCTCTTACATAGTTTAGAAAAAAACTCTGTAAACCGGTGTCGTAGAGGTAATATTATGCTGTCATAATAACATTTTATTTTATATTATAATAGAGGTAAAATGTTTTATCATGGAATAGATGTACATTAATAATAGCCCTCCTCCCGTAAAATTGCACCTGCCCAGTCTGCAAATTTCCTGTGATACTAGGTTCCTGAAGGGTCTCCCTGACATGCAAAATATTTCTAGAGTGGGTCAGGTTGAATATTTCAAACTCTACTATAAATTTCTTCTATAGTAGCTAATCATTCCATTTTTAAGTTAGATTTTTTTAATGATGGCTTTTTATGATGGTCAGTCATTTTTCACCCCAGTACAAAAATTGTTTTCTCACTGTATACTTACGGAAAAGAGGTCATGAGGCTCATCACATTTGTCTGCAAATGAGATGCATACATTTGTCAGGGATTTATATATACATTTTAAAATATTTAAACTTAGACTTAAATAAACAATCAGATATTCAAGGATGATGTTCAGAAGTTCTACTCTTGCCTGCTAAGTTATGCTTTCCTGATGGTTTGTATTACTCTGTGTAATTTTAAAACTTAGTGCAATTATGTTTCTATTTGTTTTAAATTAAATGCCCTTTTCTTAAAGTAATATTATTCAAAACAGGCAATTCCAATTCTCAATTGACATGAAGCTTTTTAATTTGCATTCATGACAGATGTGATTACACCATCATTCTTTGTTAGTGTTCTGTATTAATAGTAATTAATGTGACTGGAGATGCAGTGATACAGACCTTTAACCAAAGCTAAATGTGCTTCTGAAGCATTTCTAAGGCATTTGGAATAAGCACAAAAGACGATTATATAACACAAGGCTAGTTTTAGAGGGAGTGCCAAGGCATCTTTTAATTTTAGTAATCCAGAATCAATAATGTGATGAAGAAAAAGGTATTTATGTGTTCTGGGAGCCATTTCAGCTATTTAGAATGCTCATTCTCTTATACTGGGTGAAAGTTGCTTAGACTATGCATACAAAATAAACATCTAAGGGTCAAGGTTGCATGTTCCACATATAAGTACATTGCCATTTTCCCCTTCTTGAATATAAGAATATGCTATGCTTTTTTCAGCCTTACGTTTTCAGATAGTAGGAAAATCCAATTAATTTCAGTGGGCAGACCCTGACTATTTGCTGAAAAGACCACAAAATCTTTTTTGCAAAAATTACGTATTTTAAGAAAAAAAGTATATACATTGATAAAACTGGTTACACAAGTAGCCTACAGATTATTCTTGGTTACATAAATGCAATACTTTGCATTTTCAGAGTATAATGGATTAAAAATTAATAAACTTCTGTGGCTTTACGCTCAATATTCACAAGAATGCACTATTGCCTTTCATCTTGGTTTCAGAGGAATATGCTACAGGGATTTATTTCTTTACATATAAGGCCCTTAAGGAACATTTTACTTGTATTTTACTTCCTGCGCAAGTTGATGGTAGAAGGGGACCAACATGTTTTGACTACTTGATTACTGAATTAGCCTTAAAAATAAAACCCAAATGTGATAATTCTCATCTGTCCCCCCATCCACCTCCTCTACTTAGTTGAAATGCTGGTACATTCCCTCCTGTTTTCCTTTCCAAAGAACAGTGTATCATACTGAGTAAAAAGCCATTGATCCCTGTAGAAGAGCCATAGGGAACCAAGAGATACATGTGTAAATGCAATAGGTCACAGCAGGGTCCTACCCCTTCTCTGTTGCTTTAATTTTATTTGATGTGCCTAGTGTAAGTACCAGAAATCCATCTGTTTCTTTTTTCCCTTAAGAAATGAGAAGAAAATAGTAGACTAAAAAACCAAAACAGAAGCACCATAAAGATCTCGCACCCCAAATTTATATTTTCTTTACAAGAGAGAAGGCAGAAATAGGAAAGAAGTCCACATACACTGCTTCTGCCAGTGAATTTGAACTATGGCTCCTTTTTTGGTGCTCTGAATGATCTCAGTTAGTAAGCATAGATTTTGCTAAGTCAAAGTACATTTAAGCACATAAATGCATACCTAACTTTCAGTTGAATTGCCTCACTGAAAGCAATGGAATGACATACATGCTTAAATGCTCTGGAGCCCGGAAAAGGTAAATATGCTAACAGACTCTTTCAAGTAAAAATCAGTAAAGGTGAGCACTTTTGCTCTGGAAGATTGGTGCTGGTGACAAGAGACGAAACAAAGCCAGAATCTCTCACCGTTCTGATGTGCTGAGCTTGTGAAGTCTCCTTGTAAGGAATACTCGCTTTCTTCACACATTGTTTGGGGGTAGTTGTTGTTTTTTTTTTTTTCCCCATAGAAATTACCTACATTACTGGTAGGATTTAATTCTTTGCTAGCAAAGGTGTTTCCAAGAGGAGTTAAAAAAAAAAAACTGACAGCTGATATAGGGTAAGTACAAGTTACAGTCAGAATCAACAAGCCTGTCACTTTTTCCTGGTAGGTAAATCTTTGACTAAGACTTTCTTTGTCTTCTGTTGACTGCATGCTCCTAGTATGTTGGCTACAATAAATGTTTCGGGCAAACACTTCCCATTTAAATGTAATTTGTGGTTAACTTGGGCCAGGCAGACTCAGTTATAAAAAAAAAAAAAAAAAAACCAACAAAAAACTGAAAAAATAATAATTTGTTTATAAGAGTGGGGAGGCTACAAAAATGGCAATTTATGGAGAAATTTCTAGCAATTATTGCAAGTTTTTAGGAGTTCTGTAAAAAGATAATTTTTCTCAAAGAAAGTAAACCCACTTGAAGGGGATGTGTCCAAATTTTAAAGTAAATACATGTCACGTCATTTAAACTGTTACTGCTTGCAGTAATTGCAATGATTCTAAGGATAGATCAGTAGTCATAGCAGTGTCACCTTTTTCTTTTATTTCAAGAAGAATTTTAATTACAGGTAGGTAATATTATTTTGAGGTTTCATTTTCATGTATTTCCCCTACATCCTTTTTCACCATTTAGTTGGTCTATTCATTTTCAGTTTCCTCATGTTAATAAGCCAAGGTACATATGATTGTCTGACGTTTTGCTTTTTTAAGTTTTTACTTTTTTTGGTTTATTTTTTATTTTCATTTTGTTGTCTTTTATTTATTTTTATTTTTTCTTTTGTTCATTTCTTTCAATCACTCCTATCCTTTCACTCAAATCCTCCTTTAACCCACTACTGAAATTAGAGCCATCAGCTCCTCCTCAAGACATTAGTTGCACAAGCCCCAGCTCCACTAGCATTTTGGTAAGTTGGAAACCTCCACCGGTGGAAAAACAGAACGGCATTATCACTGAATACTCCATCAAGTACATTGGGATTGATGGAGAAGATGTCAAGCCCCATGAAATTTTGGGAATTTCCTCGGACAGTACCCAGTACCTTTTGGAACAGCTGGAAAAATGGACTGAGTACCGGATCTCTGTGACTGCCCACACTGATGTTGGACCTGGCCCAGAGAGCTTAGCAGTATTGATTCGGACAGATGAAGATGGTATGTTGCCTCCACTACATCAGTTTGCACCTCTATGACTCTCTGTCGATCTGCTGTCTTTTGTATAGCCTAACAGTATTTTTTTCTGCTACTCTTTTTTCCCAAATCACAGAAAATGTCACCCTTTGAGCTTTTTAGTCAAAGACTTGTCCTTTCTGCACCATTTTTATATTTGGTATTTTAATTTTTTTTAACAGAAAGTACCTTTCTGTGAGTGACATGAATCTGCTGCCACTTTGAGCCCGTACATACCCTTCTTGCTCCTCCTTTAACATAAAAATAACTCTCAGGGGAAAAATCTTTCTGCCTTTTCCTTGATTTTACAGTCATTGTTATTTTTAAACACTTATGTCTATGAACTTTTTTTCAGGTTTGGTTTTTCGTTTTTTGTTTTTAAACTGCTTTCTTGTTCCATGTTGTGCTTTTTGATTTGGGTTTTTTTGGGTTGTTTGTTTTTTGGTTTTTTTTTTTTAATTTTGTATTTGATCTTGGAAAACTGATGCTCCACACATTTTCTTTTCTTCCATACTTGAAAGTGACAGAAGAAAGCCCTATTATCAGCCTCCTTTTTATACTACTGGAAAAAAAAAAACCAAACAAACCTGAAACAAAGAACTTAGCAAAAAAGAAAAAAAAAAGGGATTTTTTTTTAAATCTTTTCTGGTTTTATTACTAGTAGTAGTATTATTTCAATGATTAAAATATCTCTTTGTATTATAATGCTTTGAATCTCAAAGCATCTTCCTTGGCTTTTGTACATTTTTACATGTTTTTCTATTTCTCTAATACTCTTTTTTCTTCCATTTTTTGCATCAGTCATGTTTTTTGATCTTTTCACTGAAATGTAGAGCAGAGTGGTTGAGCATTTTCATTTGTTGAACAATTTGTATTCTTCAAAGAAAACATAGTGAGTCTGCCCTTCTAAAAAAAATAAAGCAAAAGACATGGGTGGGACAGGTGCCTGTAATTCTCTTCTGTCCAATGATGTTGTTCCAGTTCCTAGTGGTCCTCCTCGCAAAGTCGAGGTAGAGGCTGTCAACTCTACTGCTGTTAAAGTGTCATGGCGCTCACCTGTACCCAATAAGCAGCATGGTCAAATCCGAGGATACCAGGTCCACTACGTGAGGATGGAAAATGGAGAGCCAAAGGGTCAGCCTGCGCTGAAGGACATCATGCTGGCTGATGCACAGGTAATTAGGGCATTTTATGTTCTTTTCAAGGACACAGTGAAAACATTCAGTATACCAGACAGCTATCCAGAACTGCCTTTTTTTTTTTTTTCCTTTCTATATTTCAGCCTACCAGCTAACATTTTTTATCTCCGTTGTAGCAACTTTTCTTCAGAATACTCACATATAAAGGTTCTTGGGTCAAACTTGGGCATCCTTTTCTGTATAGGTGTGCAACTAAACACTAAGCTGCGTCGTACTCATGGCTCCTTCAAATTTGGAAACTTCACCCTGTACCTATGCCCAGAAGTTTTAAAGCATCAGGGAGATCTGAGCCAGGTCACAGTCAATGTAGCAAACTGTACACTGCCTTATCCACCTCCCAGTATTTTTTTTGTTTCAGTGGAGAACATAGAGTCCTTAGAAGCCTGTGTTAGCCCATTATTACAGTGTTTTTGTCATTAGCATGGATCCACCTCGCCACACATTTCACAGGAAATGGCTTTATTAGTGCAACCTTAGCAATAACCAAGATATTTCTACTTGGCATTATTCATATCAATAACTGTGCAATAAAATGAGAAGCTTATTTTAGATAGGTACGGGGTTACTTATATTGAAATATTTCCCATGTGTTTTATAGATTGTTTTGAAAACAAAAGCCTGATCACATCAAGTTTAAAAAACTTCTAAAAGAGGATTTTACAGATTGGAATACACTAGTGCTCTATAAAACTGAAGATTCCCAAAGGTCCTGGTACTCGAGGAATCACCTCTCACTGCTAGGTCTCAATTTATGACTGGAATGACTGGAAATATAAGCAATTATTAACCTAGCATAAAGCAAAGACTTGTTTGCCTCTTAAGCATTTTATGCGAATAAATAAATGGATTTGGGCTTCTTTAGTTTCTTCTTCCAGTCTGAGTTCTAAATTTCATCTGTGCAGATACCTTTTCTGAGCACAGGTCTCCTACAAGTGCGTTTTGCTGATCACCCCATTCTCAAAGTATTGTCTCTGTCCTTGGAGATCTTAGTTGCAGTTTTACCTGCCAGTCTGCCTATCTCTCTCTATGTACTTACTTACGTATTTTGCAAAGCACAGTGTCCTTACAGCTTAAATTCAGCAGAGGGATGGAAACAGGTGGGGAGTTGGGATGGGAAAGAGAAAAGGGAGGGGAGATGGAAAAGGAAAAGGAGATGCTGCTGGACTCTGGTTCTCCTCTTCCTTGCACAGATTTTTCACTCTCAACCTCTGTGTTGTGGTAGTTTAAATTATTTTTAATTACCAGAAGGTCAGAAACGGGAGACTAGATAAGGTATTGGAGCCCAAATACCATAAAGGCAAGAATAGTATTGCATTTTTGCCAAGTTTGAATTTGACCTGCCTGTTTGCCATTGGTTCACTCTGGATAGTCACCTCCTTTTTCCTCCTGGCACTCATTCCTGCCTATCATGCTTCTATGGTACATGTGATCAGGGTATGAAGACTGTGATGGTAAAAGATCAGTGAGGTTAAGTTTCAAAACTAAAAAATCTTGCTATTAATTTAAACAAGGCATTGAATTCATTTAGGATACTTGAGCACATAGCCTAGTAACATGATTAACTAAACCAGGTGGCCTTTAATTCTGCCTTGGTAGATTTTGCTAGTATAATCCATTACAAAATATTACTACATTGTACAAAAGGATTCGTTACTTCTTTCGTCTCTCAAGTGGCTGCTTTTTAGGGAGAGCAGAAATCAAATTAAAAGTGTCTGGCCTGATTTTATAACCAAATTCTATATCATTCTACAAGATTCATTCAAATTGTACATGATTTTTCCAGACATCTTTCATGTTTATTTTACTCTTAAGAAGAAAACATTACTTTAACCAGGTTACAAATCTCTTCATTTCTTTTATTTTTCCTTCCAACATTGTTTACTCTCAAACAGTGGGAATATGATGATACTACTGAACATGTGAGTAGTTTTTAACTGGCCAGAAAAGCAGTGTGTGTTTGGTTTGCAGTTTTTTTTTTTTATCTTGTTTGCTTGTAGCCTCCTTTTATTTTTTTCTTTAGTTTTCTTCAGGTTTTGGGTGGGTTTTTTTTGTTTTGGGGGGTTTTTTTGGGTCACTTGCACAAACGCATGCTCCTAACATCAAGTTTTTTCCCTTATGACACTTATTTTATTGGTTTCTTTTCCCAGGGAGAATGGGGGTTACTGTTGCTTGCTTGTTCTGGGGTTTAGCATGATGCCAGAATGTACAGAACTGGTTTGTGTTGTCTTCTTTTTGATGGCTGTTACTAACTTTGCCTCACAATTTCCTTTTTACAAGAAGTTATTAGAAAAATAAAACAAAAGTTGTTCAGTGTTTCTTGCAATAGTTGTTTTTTTCTGTATTAATTTTAAGGTTAAAGTTTTTTGTGTAGATGAAAGTTCAAGTCAGTTGTGCTTTCTTTTTGTTAGTTTGATGAATGTGTTTTCTATGCTATCAGGAAAGTCTTTATGCCTAAGTATAGTGTTGGCTGTATCCAAATCACATTTTTAAACAACAACACTACCTGCAATCATATCTCTTGCACCATGAAGTACTGTTTGCTTTAGATGAGGCTAATATCATCACTGTTTAAAAGCATGGCAATTATGTGGGGTTTTTTGCTTTTATAATTTTTTTTTTTAATTAATATCAGGTGCAGTTTCCTTATGAAGATGAGAAGTCTGTCTCACTGATTTTGTTATTTAGGGTCAATTGAATTCTGAGATGGAGTTTAAGGAGGGCTGGATTTTTTAGGGATTTTTTGGTTTTTTATTTTATTTGAAATATTTTGCCCACTCATTCTGATCATTACCTTGCTATTTCTGGATTGCTAATAACTGACTGTAAATACAATGCCGAATTCTAATCACATCTGTACTGAGCTCATACCCACTGTCTTGAAAAACCCATTTACTGTAGATAGTCTGACCCATAATTTTTATATTAACTTTTATGGTTGTTGCATCTGAGGGGTGTGTGATTGCATATTCACTATTTATTCTAGATGCATAAATATACCATCTCTCTAGCAGCAATGACATTTAGTGCAAATCCATTCAGGCATGTGAAAATGCGAACTAGTAGTCCAGTGGTTACAGACTGGAAGCTGATGAGTTGGGCACTTTGGGCCAGCCAGTTGCCTCCAAATACTGTCCTTTTATATTTGCATATAAATTTCATTTATATCATGAGTGTCAAGACTTACATTCCTCTGGCTGCCTTTATAGCATGATGTAAGTTTAGTTCATTTCAGATGATTGGCCCTTCAGCGTCTTCTGTGTGTGTATACACGTGTGTGCGTGTGCACGCATATGTAAAAAGATTCCCCTAGCTTCCACACTTACAATTTGATCTTGGTCCCATTCACTTGTACTAGCTGAAAAGCTACTTGTTTTGTAGTTGCTGTCATTTATTCGAGGGCTTTCAGATTTATTCACTGACAAGATTTTTAATGGTGTTTTAGGTAGTTCTTTTACACCTGAAGAGTGCATTGTTTCTGAAGTACTTTGAGATACTCAGATGCACAATCCAACCAGCAACACAGGTTGCAATGAAGGTCTTACGAAAGTAACAAGGCTTTCTTGTTCAGCAAAACCATCAGTGCAAATGTGGATTCATTACAAAATGTGGATACAACTGCAGTACTTCTTACTAGGCATTTTGTAACTATATCAGTGATGTCCTGTAAATGATTTAAGTTAAACAGAGTTTTTCATATCTACATATGCATGTATTTCACAATATGAGTAGTATTCCTCAGGCAAGGTATTTCAGAAGGCTTTATTCACTGTATTTCACTTTATTCACCACAGAGCCTTTGGCCTTGTGCCTTAAACTGCCTGAGGCATGCTATTTAGAAGCATGCTGTCTTTTATTGTTTAAGGGAGTGAAACATTTTGCATTGTGAAGTATTTCACACAGAACAGTCTGTCGGTGCTCACAAAATGCTTGCTATCACTGCCAGTATCACAAAAGCAGGCATACTTTTTGTAATATACAGGGTTTGTCTGAAGAATTCCTTGCTCTCCTGGAAAAAAAAAAAAAAAAAGTCGATTTTTAATAAATTCTTCTTGTTTTATTTCATCTTAGGAAATGATAATTTCTGGGCTTCAGCCTGAAACTACGTACTCCTTCACTGTGACAGCGTATACAACAAAAGGTGATGGAGCTCGCAGCAAGCCTAAACTCGTATCGACTGCTGGTGCAGGTAATACTCACATACGCATTCATGTCTGAATAAATCCTTTGACTTTTTCTGCCAGTGTTTTGCTCCTACTATTTGGAAGTCTCTTGTTGTGTAAAAAGTGTTTATAGGACATAGGTTTTTCTGGGTCAGTATTTGGCCCTTCTTTTATTTAAATGAAGGCAGAACCACTGTCCCTCTTTGTCCCTTTCTCAGCTCAAGGTATGGCCAAAATGCAATACTTGACTTTATACTCTCTAGTAGCAGTTCCGTTCTGAATGGTGTCTTCTTGGAGAGATAAAAAACAGAAATTCAGAGATGAGAAGAAGATTTGAAAAACTTGTGAAGGGCTTTCCTGATCTTTATGAGTGGCAATTCTTCTGCATGTCAGTAAGAACATTGAAAGAACCTGTCTGTATTACAGTCACAGCTTACCTCAGAAGAATGTGATTATTATAGCAGAGAATTAGAAAACAGAATGAAAGCCTGTGAAACCCTGAAACCCATGTTGCTTCAGTGGTGATTTGATGCAAAAACTGGGGCAAAAATAAACCATGCCACTGTGTTAAGTCTGCATTTGATCACAGGTGGTAGTAGATGGTGGGTATCTGACTGCATGACTAATACAGCTGATTCAGTTAACACTGATGGGCGTGAACTGAATTGCTTTTAGATGAGGAACAAGTTTTTAAAATTTAAATGGTTCCCCGTGGGACAGCTTAACCAAATTGTACCACAACAGCCTTAGCGTGGTGTTCACCTAGAGGTGTTCACAGCCTGTAGATGTTAATTTTCTGAGTTTTGGAGTGTAACGGTTAAGGATATTCCATTACAATCACATGGAAACCTTGGCAGCACTGTTAAAAGCTGTTAATAGCAATGTATTGTTTATACTAATATATAAAGTCCAAAAGGCATATGTAGTTGTACTTACACTGATTGAGTCAGTTTTTAAAACAATTACTGAATGTAAAGCACATCTTGTACTAATATCAGAAACTTTTCTCATCAGCTTCCTTGGAAAAATCTTGGTCTTGGTGGCTATATGTATCCTATAGCTTCATTTCAGATTTTAGAGTACCTCCTAGTCATTAGTCTTGACTGATGCTGAAGCTTACCCTCCAACTTCTTATCTATCCTGAATTCTCATGCTCTGGGAAAAAAAAGGATATATAGTTCTCACTTGCATTTGAACCTAATTTAAGATCTGTTATTATTTTTAAAATTCAGTTCTCAATTTAAATAAACACAATTGTATAGATTATGATTTCGTTAGTTACTAGACATAAACATAGGCTATGCAAACCTGCTTGCAAAACTTAAAGCTTCTGTGCTTTAAGATGAAGAGATCCCACGTCCCATAAAACTCTGAGTGACTGAAGAGAATTGAGAATCAATTGAGAATCAGAGGCATGCCTGTAAATGTAATATGTATTATACTGTTCTTGATGTTTGCTTCACCCTGTAGGCAAGTAATGTTTGTTCCTGTTCTCTAGGATAACAGCTAGTCACCATCTTGCTTCTTCATACATTCCAGGTTGTATGAACAGCTCTGCACTTGCTGTTACAGCTTGCTGTGGTTGAGCTTTTTTTATAAGGAAAATACACATGCAGATTTTTGAAAAAGGAGACAATAAAATAGCCAGTACCAGGTGTTTCCAGCTCACCATCTTTCTGTGAGAATACATCAGGCAGGTGAATGATGCATTAATAGCAGGAGCTTGTAGGTGTGAAATACACCCTGTTCTCTGAGAGTTTCCATTTGATTATTCTTTTTTTTCTTAAAAAAGAGGTATTCAAATACTAAAGAAAGATCTGACTTTCTAGTCTAATTTCTAAAGGTTTAAGTCAGGTGCAGCTGTATTGGAATGAGCGAGTTCATATCCATCAGAGACATGAAAGGAGAATAAAGATATAAATGTTTTCTGGAGAAGCTTACTATTCATAATGTATTTAGATGATAAGTAACTAGTCAGCCGTGTCCAGTTTGTGATATAAAAGCATCATATACATTTTAGATGGGAAAGATTCACCAAATATAAGTGAGCCTACAGGATGGTAACTGAAGTTATTACTGAAGTCACTGAATAAAATTAATATTTTCACTCCAGAGTGTGTTTTTGTCTTATATTCAGTTTCCTTTTCTAGTTTTTGAAATCAGATGGAAGAAAAAAATGTTACTGAATGTTTCAAAGTTGAAGTATTTGAAAATTCTAAATTAGGTGGGGCAGAAGTTACAAAATATGTGATTGATTAACAAGACCTTGATAAAAATTAAGACATACTAGTCAGTGATATAATACAATTTAATGGAAAATTTAAACAGACTTTTAATTTATGGGTAATAGTAGTTGAAGAATCTCATAGCACAACAGCTTGTCCATTGTTTGGAATTTACCCTCCGTGCAGGACAGCACTCTTGACATACAGATTTCAGCTAAGAGGAGAAAATTTACATTAAGACAGTGGTGTACTGTATAGAAGCTATAAGAAACAAGTTACTTCAGGTAATCTGGCAAAGGCAGTTTGCATGAGCTTCTACTAGTTATGGCATATCATTACAACTGTTTAGTGTAATGACTGTTGCAAATGGGTGTGTGAGAAGCATCTTGCTGTGTAGTGATGGAGGTACACTTCACTAGATCAGAGAATATGTTTTTTCATGGGCAATTTCACTTCATTCAGGCTCATGGCAAATTCAGGTATTATTATCACAAGTTTCTAGATAAAGCTATTCCATGACACTACTGTATATTGGACTGCACAAAATCCTGCCTTTTGTCCCACAAGACTACTATTCACAAGTGATCACACCAAAAGAAAATGTTAACTGAAAGCTGTCTGGAAATAAAGAGAGAGAGAATAAAATATTTTCATTCTCTATCAATAGTTGCATGTTAACAAAAAGTTTAAACACGTTGCAAAATCAGGCTCCATATTAAAAATAAAAGAGTGACTGTTGTTGTTTACCATTTTAATCATAAGTAAGCTTAATTAGTTCCCCTGTTCTGATCAAGAACAAGTGGTAATTTCTGTCTTTCTTTCTCTGTAGTTACCACAAAGGTTAAAAAATAGTTATAACTGTGAGGTCTGCCACAAGAAAAGAAAGCAATTTATCACAAAAATAATTTAGTGACATCTTCCAGCAGTCTCTCTTCTAGAAAGGTGAAGGAGGTATTATTCTATTTGTGTGGACTCCTCTTCTCTTTAATGTGCTCCATTGGTTTCAGTAATAGTTATAATGTAGAGAAAAATATGGCCTGCAAAAGGCCTTCACAGCCTTTTCTTTGTTCCATATAGGCTCATAATAATCAATGAGGAAAAGTCAGAACTAGTCAGAGAGATACTCTTTATGCAGCAGAAAGGATGGGAAAAAACATGATTCCTGGGAATAATACTTGCAGGTGAACTAGACATTTAAAAGGAAGGTTATTTGGAAAAATTATATGAAAACTAGCTATAATTCTTAGGCAATTAGAAGCAATGTCACGACTTACAACAGATATAATGAGAAACGAGCTTATTAAATGCAGAATTTTCTTCAAGCCATACCATTTCTCCCTCCTTATTCCTAATTCATTATGGAATGGTAGTTGGAATTTTTGACAATAAGAATCTGATTTGCTGGGTGCCTGAGAACTGAAGATAAGTAATAAAATCCATTGAAGTGTTTAAATACAGTAACCAGAGCTCACAGTGAAGCAGTTACATTCACATGGGAAGGCTTTGAATGCTGATGGAACTAATTAGTCTTTATGGAAGACTATGTTATCTTGGCACTACTACTCCCAAGGCTATTCTAGTCTGTTGACCTGTCAGGCATTAGTACACAATGAACTCCAAATTTCTAAATAGTTATGGATATGCTTCATTATCAAATAAGTCATTGTAATAGAAACGGACTATTTTGAAATAGAAATATTAATGGAAATATAAAAGAAATATATATAGAGAGAAATATGAATTAATTAATAAATAAAATATATAAAGAAAATAGACAGTAAATGAGAGCAATTGGTTTGGGACTTCAAAAATGTACACCATATAACCCCTCAATTTGGGCTAATTTGACCCTCTAGACTGGATATTCTCACCACACTTACAGTCTGAACTTCTGTGAAAGACAAATCCTCAATTTGGACCAATAGATCCCAATTTAGGATTTAGTGTATCCGGTATGCAGGTTAAGAAGAGCTTCCAATATAGTCTTCTTCAAAGGAAATCCAGTTCAAGTGCAGCAAGACCATGCTGGAAACTAAATCATATGCAGTAATACAGGACAACCAAGAAATTCAGTTCCAAACTGTTGCTACCACTACAAGCTGAAACAGCCCGTGCTTGAGGTGATTTGTGTACAGAAAGTTGAATGATAGGTTTCTATCATATGTACTAATGATAGTTGATGACAGGGTTGATCTGACTCCCCTTCTACCACATTTTAACTATTAATGGCAAAAGTTACATTAGACACATCTAGAAATTTGTAATTTTTCCATTATTATTACTACTACTATTATTATTATCATTAATTATTTTTCCATTTACAGGAATGGCAGAAATGTGCCTTGGATTAAATTAATGAATGCTTTGACAATACTCTTTTTTTACAAGCAAGGATTTGTAAGTGAGACAGAACCATTCATGAGATGTCTGTTTGAAGTTTTACTTCTTGAGTCGTGTTCCTAAGTTCTGTACCTCTGAATGTTCTCTGTACTTAGAAATAATGTCGAGGGAAGAGGATAACAGTAAATGGTTTTACTATGGTAGTTCGTTATACTTTATGACTGTAGTGCAGACATTATTTCTTCCATAAGACAGTAACTTGTGGAACTAAGAGTGAGGGAAGAGAAAATTTATCCCTATTGCTGCTAAAACTAGCCTCAAGAATTGTACATGCAATTCTGTTTGTATTTATCATCTTTAAATAACATTGTGCTACAGTTCCAGGCAAACCTCGACTTGTGATTAGCCACACACAGATGAACACGGCTCTAATTCAGTGGCACCCTCCTGTCGACACTTTTGGCCCGCTGCAGGGTTATCGGCTGAAGTTTGGTCGCAAAGACGTGGATACATTTACCACCATGGAGTTCTCAGAGAAGGAAGATCACTTCACAGCCACAGATATTCACAAAGGAGCTTCTTACGTCTTCAGGCTCTCAGCTAGAAATAAAGTGGGCTTTGGGGAGGAGATGGTTAAAGAGATTTCTGTTCCTGAAGAGGTACCCAGTGGATTTCCCCAAAATCTCCACTCGGAAAGCTCTACTTCTACATCAGTTCAATTAACTTGGCAGATGCCACTCTTGGCAGAGAGAAATGGCATTATCACCAAATATACCATCTTGTACAGAGATATCAATGTTGCTTACCAGCCAGTTGAACTCCCAGTTGTTCCTGCTGATACCACTATGACACTTTCTGGCTTAAAACCAGATACCACATATGATGTAAAAGTACGTGCCCACACAAGCAAAGGGCCTGGTCCATATAGTCCAAGTGTCCAGTTCAGGACACTACCCGTGGATCAAGGTAGGATTTGTCTGCTTATGGCGTTGACCTTTAAAGGAGTATCGGTCTTTGGATATCAGTGTTTTAGAAGCTGTAAATAAAACTGACTGGCCCATTCATAAAAATAGGTTCATCAAACACTGAAGGTAAAGTATGTAAATCTTAATATGTTTTGGATGCCTTAGAATTCAGTTGTTCCTTGCCAAGCAAGTTCTGGCTAACATCTTCACAATTCTTTCAGGTAAGGAAAATGTACGTGTTGGGTTGTCACTAGATAAAAGTGAGAATGGTTAAAATGTGATATTTGAATATGAGCAAACAGGTAGGAAAAGTGAATCCTTGTTGGTTTTTACCTAAATGGAAAGCTAAGACACCTGAGTAACAGTAGAAATATGATGAGATCTAAGCTCCAAGATGTTGTTTATATACATTGTTGTGTTTTTTTCCAGCAGTGTTTGCAAAAAATTTTCATGTTAAAGCAGTAATGAAGACTTCTGTTTTGCTGTCCTGGGAAATTCCAGAAAATTACAATTCAGCCTTGCCTTTCAAAGTAAGTCATTTTCCATTTGTATGAGAGAAAACACATAAACTAGAGGATGTCTTTCACCTGGTTAAGTGGCTTACTAAACACATGGGTTTTTTTGGTATTTTTGCATTTAAGAATGCAAATTCAGCAGCAATATTGACCCAAGCTGTTAAATTCAGTCGTTTTGCAAGATGAGCTTTCCACTGTTGTGGCAGTATTTCCAAGTCATGCTAGTACTGCTATTATGCATGATATGAGCACCTTGCTAATTTGCAGTTCATTGCTATTATATTTTAGAGAAAACAGTGAAAGAAAAGACTAATTTTCTTCTTTTTCTTCATTTCCGTAGTGACTGTAGCTGAGTACCATTTTGGTTTTGTCTCCTCACATTAACAACACATTTTTGCTTTACAACTCTTTTGCTCCACATTAGCCAGATAAAGAGACTCAGTGTAACCTGAAGTCTGGCTAGCATTTCTTCTGCATCATTCTTCATCACTTGTGTCATGTCAGGCAGTGGCAAGTGAAGAGCAGTATCTTACGAACTAAATGTTGCAAGAACCTTTTTGTATAAGAGGTGTGAATGAAAAAGTCAAGGTACCTTTAACAACAAGTATGTTTTGATATAAATGCTCTGCTGAAGCAAAACTACTGAATTTGAGTAAGTGAATTGGATTTTAGGAGGTCTTACACTGCTGTAAATTAATATAGTTCTTTTTTATCCCTGAAAGCTAGAAGTTTAGTTGTAGTACTGAATTTCAGTACTATCTTACAGCCTAAAGTCATTCATTCATTTTGAATTTATAGCTAAGGTTCATTCCTGAATTCAGTGTGACAGTATCAGTTGCCTTCTCTTCCTAACCAAAGCCACCTTCAATTTATATTTTAACTTAGATCCTTTATGATGATGGGAAAATGGTAGTGGAGGTTGATGGACGTGCTACTCAAAAGCTGATCACTAACTTGAAGCCAGAGACATCATATTCGTTTGTGCTGACAAACAGAGGGAATAGTGCTGGGGGTCTTCAGCACAGAGTGACAGCAAAGACTGCACCAGATGTGCTTCGCACCAAGCCAGTCTTCATTGGAAAGACCAACTTAGACGGCATGATAACTGTGGAACTTCCAGAAGTACCTTCAAATGAGAATATAAAGTGAGTGAATGAATGACATATCATTATTTTTAGCTCCAGAGAGGTAATTATTTTTACTCTTAGTAAAATATAGAGCTGTAGTGGAATAAACAGGGATTTATTCTTGATAATGATACAGAGAGTCCAGCACTCTGCAATAGTATTTGTTCTAATATTGGACTGCTATTTGACAATACTAAACTGAGAGGTGCTGTTGACTCTCTTGTGGGGCAAGAGGCATTGCAGAGGGATCTAGATTAGGTTGGAGCATTGGACAATCCTCAGTGGCATGAAATTTAACAAGAACAAATGCCAGATTCTGTTGTTAAGGTACTTGAATTCATCCAGCAGAGAGCAACAAAGCTGCTGAAAGGTCTGGAAGGCGTGTCCTTTGAGAAGCAGCTAAGGACTTTGGTTTTGTCTAATTTGGGGAAAAGAAATTGGAGGGGTGACCTCATTGCTCTGTACAGCTTTCTGAGAAGGGGAAGTAGAGAAGGAGATGTTGATCTCTACTCCTCAGTATCCAGTGATAGGACATGTGGGAATGGTTCAGAGCTGTGCCAGAGGATGTTTAGACTGGACAGTAGTTTTTTCTCAGAGTACTTTTGTGTTTCATCACTGATTTCAAGTAGCAAAGGGGGATTAAGGAAGTCAGTTGTGTTTTGAACAGTGTATCCTCTCAAGAAGAATGGATAACCTATCAATGGGTGGCTGCTCTTCCACAACACCTTGAAGTGCTCAGAATCAGTCATTCCAGAATTACATGGAATTTTAAACAATTGTTACTGCACTTATATTAATTTCAATGAATCAATTCTGAAGTTTATTATTAAAAGAAGAATCTCAGGTTTTCTCCACTGGTCCCAGAAAGAGATTTTGCTGAAAAAATTGGCAGAGAATTTAACAGAGGTTTATTAAATTTGGGGGGAAAAGATGCTGTGGAGATTTAAACAGCAGAAACAGGACTAAAGAGCTGACAGCACACGGTCAGCAGGGATTAGAAAGGCTTTAGACAATAAAGATTTGCCAAGAAAACATGAAGCATGTTACAATCAATAAGTGTTATTGCTCTGCTTATAGTGATTCTTGTTGGTCTATAAAGTTCCCATGTGTAATATAAAGGAAATGGGGAGGAAAATGAGCAAGTCATTAAATATTGTTGGGGATCCAACTTGTCCTCTCCCTGGTGAATTTTTACTGATGGCTTTGTAGAAAGCTGTTCCCCTTTTTCATTACTGACTGAAGATTTTGAGGCAGGTGAGGTCAAGAAGGAAATGACTTTGAGACATTAAAAGGATGAAAAACTGAAAAATGTAGCCATTATCATTAGATTGAGTAAGATGTGGTCAGTAACAAATGCAGCTAAGGAGGACTGAAGATGGAATGAGTAAAAAAAGATTTATGAGGCAGAACATTCATAGAGAGAAAAAGGTGCAGGGTAGCTGGTCAAACAATAGCAGAAGACGGCAGTGGAAAAAAAGAGCCAGTGTCCTTCTTTTTATGTAGTGTAAAAATGTGAAAGAGGCTAAGTGACATCAGGACAGGTACGTTAAACCTATGGGGTCCAACCGCCAGTTTTGTAAATAATGCACTTCCTTCTTCTGTATTTATTTCCTAAGAAGATGTGATCGGGCTGAGACAGAAAAACAAAATGACAAATAAAATAGACTGACGACCCTTGAAAGCAGGCATAACAAAGCAACTAAATACGGAACAGAAAAAGCTTACCTGATGCTTGCTAGAATAAGTAAGATATTGCAGTTATAGTCTTTGTATGAGAAGAACAATTTTGTGTAATAGTTATGTTGACATTTTTACAGTTGCTGTTCCTCTGTGGGTACATTATATGCTCATGATTGTCTCTATCTTACTATGAGGAACTATACACTGAGAATCTTTCAATAATACTAATTACACAGAAGATGAAACAGTTAATGGTTTGCTCTAATGAACTACAGGTAAATAGTAATGGGATTGAAGGTGATGTTATAAGAGTATTTGTAATTTATTAAAGATGGTAAAAGTAATTTTCATTATTTCAATGTGTGATGGTGATACAGCATATGAATTGGAACAGAGCTCACCTTATGCTAGGTAAAATGGAGATTAGGAGGGGGTTCTTTACTGTGAGGGTAGTGGAGCACTGGAACAGGTTGCCCATGGAGGTGGTTGAGGCCCCATCCCTGGAGATATTCAAGGAGAGGCTCGATGAGGCCCTGGGCAACCTGGTCTAGTTGGGGGTGTCCCTGCTGACTGTGGGGAGGTCGGACTAGATGACCCTTGGAGGTCTCTTCCGGCCTGGGAAATTCTATCATTCTATGATTCTATGGTTCTATGAAAATGGATCTCTTTTGCTGGAGTCGTCTCAAGTGAGCAATTTCTTCATTTTCCTGTAGTATTTTGGGCTGATCTGAGGCAATTTTTATGTGTAAAGGACAGTTCATGTTTTTCTGAATCTCTTCCATCTTTGCAAAGTCTTAGATAAAAACAGAGTTTTTTTGAAGGCTTCAGTCTTTTTAATACTCAGTAGTCCAAGCAAACCCCCCCATTTCTCGCCCTTCCCCCCCAAAAAAGCTCCTCAAATCAAACAAGAAAATAATAAAGGAAATAATAAAAGATTTTTTTCAAGAGACGCTGCATTTTCTGGAGTTAGCTAGAAATAACAGAACTTTGTTGTCCTTTACAATTTCCAGCACTGGATATTTATGTGAACGGTTTAATTTTTCTGCTTGCTTGCTGTTGATGTATTTGTGCTTTCAGCTTTAACGTACTCTCTATGTGCTGAAAGTCTTAGTGGATGATCAAAGTTATGAGTGGGAGGCATGCAGGAAGAAAGTGTGAAAGAGTGTGAAAGTAACATTTGTATGGTGGATGTTCCTTGATTGAAAAAAAAAAATAAGTACGAACACTTTGTTAGCATAAAAAAGAAAAAAAAAAAAGCAGCAAAATAAAACAATAAGTAAAAGGCTGCTGTGCAGTTCATCCAGAAGATGTATCTTCAATGTCTGAAAGACATAGGGGCCAATTCTCAATCACTTTTTTGTCTTTATTCTTAGGCATCTGTTAAGAAAAGGTATGTAGGTTGTAGTTATTGTATTCATGAATAAATCAGCATTCACTGGGATTTGTTAAGCATGTAACCAAAGAATTTCAAAAATACATACTCAGGTTTAAAATCTAGGTTCAACCAGCTTTACTAGTTTTGACTAAGAACATCAGTGTAAAAGGATATGATTTATCATACTATAATAATGCATGCTGCAGATTTTTTTTTTTTTTTTTTTTAATACTGGAGTAGAGCAAGTGAGCAGCAGTTAAAGATCTGTGGCCAACATTTCTTGTTTCCAGCACCTCCCGTCGGAGCTCAGGATTTCCACAGAGAAATTTCTCAAATTTCTTAACACAAGAATAAACAAATACATGCATTTGCTACCATAGGTAAAAATACAAAGATTTTTGTCTAATCTTTGGAAGGAGCTTTAATTAAGAAGGGAATATTAAAATAGACCAATGATGTTAACCGGTAAGGAAGAAAGATAGTTTACAGAGTCAGTTTAGACAGAGATAGGTTTGAATCAATTGTAAAGCAAGTCCTTTTCTGTAGACTCTCTTTTCATTAATTACTTTAGGTTTTGCAACTGCATTGTGTGAGTAAAATGAATAGTCAATGCTACAGAAGGTTGAATAGGCTGTAAAAAATGGCAGACTGAAAGAGAAGATGGTCCAAAAGACACTAAAATTATCTTCCATAATGGATAGCTGGAGACACCTTCTTAATAAGCTCTGTTGTTACTAGAAACAAAGGAGAGCAGCTTCTTGCTCTGTCTTTTGAGATGGAGAGTGCTTGACTTTTTGACAAGTGTGTTTATCAAGAAGATGTATATTATACCATCCTAGATGTCCTGCTATTGTGATTCTTCTGCTGCTTTCCTCACACTAATGTGAAATTATGGATCTGTGTGACATGTATCCAGGCTTTGTGAAGGAAACAAGGAAAGTGCCATATCTGTATTATACTAGAAAGTATAATTTACTAGTCTCCATGGGGGGTAGGAGGCAGATATTTTCAGGAAAATGTTTCTTAGGAAAACTGATACATGTAATTTGCAAATCCTAGCTATAAAGAGAGCATACATCAAGCTCTCTTGTCTATGACTGTGAACAGAATACTTAAGTAGATAAAGCGGATGGTGATTGATACTTGAAAGTGTGTGTGGGTGGAGTGTATGCTATGTCTTCTTTATTTTCCATGTATAATAGTATTGGCATCAATAAACACATTATGTTAACCTACTATTCTGATTATACATGAAAATAGGGGAAGATGGGGTGATAATTGAGATTTAAATATATGGTAATACGTTTCAATTTAGAGGTTTGGAAATTTTTCCCAGTGTGATGGTGGCAAGTCACGAGTATCCCATGGCTCTTGTATTTCAACTGAGATAATAACATGCAGTCAAATATGTAGGCATTTTTGAACATTGTAATTAAAGTTTCTTATACATATTTATATGTTTACATGAAAAGTGATCTGTGATTCTGTGAAAGGACAGGTAATTAGTGCCATTTGTTTATCAAATGTTTACAGTGGATGTAGTTTCAAGAGTGTGAATCTTTACAACTATGTTTGGGAGGCTTCAGTAGCATAATAAAATGCAAAAGTTTGCTATCAACATACCTCTGTTCTCTCAAGTTCCTCTGAACAGAAACCTACTCCACCATTTTATCTAATCACTTTTCTTCAACTTCACTTTTGTCCAACTGTTCCCTTTACAGAGGTTATTACATAGTTATTGTGCCTTTGAAGAGGTCTCGTGGAAAATTTATCAAACCATGGGAGAGTCCAGATGAAATGGAACTAGATGAGGTATTGTATGTTTTTGTTGTCATCTTCTCCTTTATTAAAGAAAAAAATATTATTAATGGTATGTGATTAACTCACCGGTTTTAGAAGCTTTGCTTGTCAGGATATTTTATATTTGTATTTGAATTAGCTGGTGGGGACTGAAACAAAAGTTCAAATTACTTAAATTAGAAGACAATAAAGACATTAAGTTGCAATAAAGCACACAAAGTGTCTGATCTTGTTGGCATTAATATTTTATCTTTTTCCTATAGTAAAGCATAATGCTGAAGTGCAGGAGGTGAAATGGGTTGTCAGCAAAAGCTAATCACCAATGATGTGAACTCTAATAAAGGTCTGGTTCATTAGTGGGGTATTTACCAAGCCTGTAGCAAATGCTAAATGGCAATTTGCACTGCAGTTTAACATTTGACCTTCTTGTGGTGTTTTTACATGGTTCTCACATGCTGTAATGCTTCTGGTTAGAAAACTTTCACAGTAGTCTCTGTTGTACTGTCAATTTTTGGTCAGAAATAAATGACTGAAATAGGAAAGAGCAACATTATGTCATCATTCAACACTATAAATTACATTAACACAAAGAGTGGAAGTACTTTAATTTTAGGAATAAGCCCAGTAATACTAGAAATTAATTCATCTTGTTATTGATATAATTTCAGGAAGTATAGTGTCAGCACTCAGTCCTGTCTTCTGTTTTACTGAAGGGCAATGTAGCTCATGTGAACTTTTCTTTCTTCTTTCAATTTGTAAAATTGAAATAATACTAATATTTGTCATTGTAAAGCTCTTTCAAGAGCCCCATATGAAAGCCCTGTACAAAAGAGAGGTGGTGGTGTTATTATTGCTGTTCTTGTATCTGGCTGGGATTATACATCTCATTCAAATGCTGTGGTAATTTGTACATGTAATATCCCTGCAATTCAAAGACCAGAGATCAAAGTAAGTTTCTTCATTCCTGATTTTGTGATCTTTTGACTAGATTGCATATATTTTTTCATTTTCTTTTGGTGGATGCAAGAGATTTATGTTACAGAGATGCCTCCACCATATGCTTCCCCATCATACAAACACTGGGAACTAATAATCATCTGCAAGCAATCACAAATCTGTTTTTCCCTCATCCAATTGACAAAATGGATATCAATTTTAATGATTGCATGAAAATTTAAGGAAAATTAAGATCTTCACCAAACTAAGACTGCTGTAGAAAGCTTTCAAGATATAAACAGTGGTCTTTCAGTCTTTAGTATGTTTTCTGATCACAAAAGGCAATGAAAAATATGTATAGCAACAGGAGAATCCTTAATCAGAAGATTAAAAACAACTGTTCAAAAGAAGGCATGTTTTTCATTACTGCTGACTGACTGTTTGAAGCCTGTGTTTCCTCTTGACCAGCTTCATTTATGTGATCATCTCATTTGACTCAATTGCAGCAGTGACTTGTTTTGATCTATTAACTTCTTCCCTTTAAAAGAACTTGGATTGTAAATGCCTCATGGTCATAGTCCTATGTGACAAAATATGGTTAAACCGTAAAACTCTGACAGCAAGATCCATACAGTAATGGAAACCTGATTTAATATTACCACCCACTTTTAACATACAAAGACCATAGTCACATTCCCAGATGACATTTAACTTTTTGGCAATTATATTCTTCGGGTCCTGCTGATTCCCATAACAAAGGGTCATTTTAATCATCTTGCAAGTTGTGGTGCATTAATCTGTATAACGGATTGATAAAGAGCATTTATTAATTCAGAAATATTTGGGTCAGGATGGGTTGTTTCCCACTTCTATGGATATAATTGAGACCACATTGTAGAATTAATGGTGGAAGAAATAAGATATGCATTGACTGGAAAATGAAAATTATTTCTGATGAAGAACTAAAACCCTTGATATATCTTTTACAATTGCCACCAATACATACAGTAAGTACTGAGTAAAAGTAACAAAAGAGGCAGCAACTGTATTTCATGCTAACTCATCCAGTTTCTATTACTTAAAAGACTATTTTACCTCCAGCTTTAGAAAAGGTATGCATGTTGTTATTATGTGTACTATTCCTGATAAACATATGAAAGCAGTAGCACAATAAATAAATTTGGAGAAGATAGATTTTCCAAAGAAATATGTCCTGACTACTTTGCTTAGATTGTCAGAAGAAGAGTATTTGCTGAAAACACTACTCTGGAGTGGTAACTCCACTGCATAACTGACTACTCAAAAAAACTCTCCAGCCCTATTGTATTTACCTATTCTTCCTGGTTCCTTGAATATCAATTCTGAAAGAAACAAAGAGAGATGCAGCATCTTAAAAGAGCAGACAATGGACTAGATATTACGTATCTGAAAGCTTTATTTATTAGAGATACAGTCTTTTTTTAACTCAGAATTTCATTTTATTTTGAATGTCATGAGACCTAGTGACTTTAAATAGATATTTTATGCAAATAAATGAACTATAAATGAACTATTATGATTTGCAGTAAATGTTACCTAACAGAATTACTTTACTATAGATTTGTAAGCAATAAAACCTAAATAAAAGCTGCTATGTTAAGTCTTAAATCAATTCAGCACTTTTACTGCAATCCTGGTATGAAATACAACAGGAGATATATGAGCAAGTAATGATATTTGGCAACAACCCCATTTATATATGAAACATGAATGAGGCCAGAGGTTCACCTGAGGTCTACTCAGTCATGTGTAATCAATGTCACAGATGAAATTTTTGTCTACACACAAACCCACCTAAATTTTGCTAGCTTTAGCTGATAAATAACCACCTTTGAAAAAGTTGAACACATTTTGTCAGGTTAATTAACTTTTAGCATTCATAGCCAGAACTCAGTTTCTGGTCACTTCACCCACTGTAATGTAGTAGTTTGGCATTCCTGTCTGTTAAAAATATGTATTTATGTTACTAATTTAAGTGCAAGAAATAGTTCAGATGAAACATTTTTTCCCCCTTTCAATCTCAGTCTAATTTTGATTGCAGTATTCTCGCAGTATCTTGACATTTTATTATGAGTTATTTAAAATCTAAATTGTAAATATGGAGTAATCTGGAAACATATGATAAAGAATTTATTTGAGGTAACCACACAAATAAGTTTTAATTCCCATGGAAACTGTATCCATAAATGAAAATACCAGTTATCTTCAGGGATGGCTCAAGCCATGTACCTCTCCTTGTAGTGCAATACTACCTTTGTGTTTCAACAGACTTCAGGAGAGTCGGTGCACAGCCCTCTGCATAGCTGTTCTTATTTGTAAAAAAGATGGCTTCGTATAGATACAAACTTTTCACTGAGTGCTTCCCTCAGCAGATCTTACAAGGGCTGATGCAACCTGGAAAAATCTTTGATTAGTCTCTGCCTCATGTTCTGCCCTCAATAACTCTACCCGGGGCAGAGGAAACTGCCAACAGATGTGAGAGTCACCTTCAATAAAGCAACTAAATGGAAATCATCTTAATATTACAGTCCTCTACTGCCCTCATTTTTATACCATTCAAATTTATTCTAGCTGCTCATTAACCTGTTTAGAAAGAATAAAAGACAAATATGGACTGCTGATTGTAGTAAAGTCCTTGAGTAATGAGTAATGATTTCTAGTCTCAAATTTTGGCCTGTTCTTTTTTGCTTAGGGGATCTGTTGCAGTGTAACAGTGTTGGAACAAGGAAACTGATAGAGTAAAATGAACGTAAAATCTCTGCAACAGAGAACAGACTCAACCTTATAGCTGGAAAGCAGTTGACTGGGTAGATATTTGAAGGGGTAACATCCAAATGCCCTCAAGTTTGGATCCAAGTAGTACAGGTTGCTTCCTTGTCTATCTATAGCCTGTGTTTGAAATATGCACTTCAATGAGAAGGGATATTAAAGTAATCAGTATTAAAAGCTATGTCTCAGTAGCAGAGTGAATAGCAGATTGTTTTACATGCATAGGGATTGTTAATTGTGTAATTACAAAATACAACATCTCATGTGAGGAAGGCAAGAAGATGTGATAGCTAAAATGAGGCCTAACACTGAAGAAGAGGCTGAAGCAAGAGAGTTTCTCTGACTAAACAAGTTCTTTAAAATGAAAATATATAGTGAATATTAGATTTTAATCTCTTTTTTTTATTGATTTCTATCTAGCTCTGGAGATTTCTCTCCTCCTCCTAACCAAGAAGTTTGTGCTAATATATTGTTTTAGCACTGTTTGTGTGCTGAAAAGCCTAAAACAACTGTGAGACCTTGGAAAATCTTCTGATTGCAGTCAGAGACATTAAATAAGTTTCATAAGTGAAAAACAAAGGGAACCATAAAGAGGCCTTAGAAGTAATCACTTATCACCCAAGAAAAGTTCAGGCTCCTTGTAATCAAATCAGATTAGTATTTGTTGAATGCTAGTATATCTAAAGTGATAAAAAATATTGATAGGCATTTGTCTGATATAATAAATTCATCATCAATGGATTATACCAGCAGAGTTTAAGTTCCTTTAATAGTTATATGTTTTACAAGTTTGAGCCTAGCATCTAATCCTGTCATAAAGGTGCAGATGGAAATTTTAGCTTTGTTCATCAGAAGTATTTTGTGAAACAAAGAAAAGTGACATTTGAAAGTCAAATTAGGCAGTTAAGATTGAAAGTGTGGGTTGTGCACGATAGGGTGGTAGATTGTGTTCTGGAATCTAGCAACAGAAAAGTCTTAGGATTCATAGTTCTGTTATTGATCCCTATCACCAGTCTACTGTGTAGCGTTGTACAAACCATGAAGAACATAACTTTTGGTGCTTTTGAACAAATGAAATGGCAGTCAATTTCAGGTTTGAGATGAAAGGTATGTTTACAGATCAATCCTATAAACTCTTCTGCACTTCATTTATTGTTTGTGAAGTACATTGGAAGGCAATCTTTTCCCTGAGATGTTCAGGACTTTAATATGGCCAGAGTGCTTGGTATGTTAGAGAGAAGGAAGAAAAAAAAAAAACAAAACCCAAAAGCTATAAATAGCTACTTAGTATTGAGTTGTTTGTATTCCAGAGTTACCATTAAAAAGAAAGTTAAAAATAGTTCATATAAATTTATTTTCAAAAATTGGGACTTCTTTTTCAGTTTTGTATTTTTTATTCCTGTTTTTAAAAAAGTACATCATATGACTTACAAATTTGTGTTGTATCAAACAGGAGATAAGAAAGTACCTTTAATATTCATGGAGAGGGAGAAGATATTATTATGCATTAGGGGAGTGATTGTCCTTTTGAACTCAGCACTTGTGAGGCTGCATCTCAAGTACTGTGTTCAGTTTTGGGCTGCCCACTACAAGAAGGTCTTTCTGGAGCGTGGCAGAATGGCAATGAATCTGGGGGAGGAGTCTGGAGAATAAGTCTTATGAGGAGCAGCTGAGGGAACTGGATTTGTTTGGTCTGGATACAAGGAGGCTGAGGGGAAACCTTATAGCTTTCTACAACTACCTGAAAGGAGGTTGTAGTGATGTGGGGGTCTGTCTCTTCTCGCAAGTAAGAAGCAACAGGACAAAAGAAAAGAGCTTTAAGTTGTGCCAGTCGAGGTTCAGATTGGATATTAGGAAAATTTTTTATACTGAAAGGGTTGTCAAGCATTGGAACAGTCTGCCCAGGGAAGTGGTGGAGACACCATCCTTGGAGGTACTTAAAATATGCATAGACATGGTACTTAGGGGACATGGTTTAGTAATGGATTTGGCAGTATTAGGTTAAAGGCTGGACTTCATGTTCTTAAGGGTCTTTTCCAACATAATTAATCCTATTCTATAACTGACATCATATAGATATATACACACACATATAAATATAATTTGTAATATCATGTGTGAATATATATGTCCTCAGAGAAGTTATATTGCTTTATTAGCTTCCCTCCCCTTCACCCCCATCTCCGAGAGACAGCAATATCAGACAACTGAAAACTTATCTAACTGTTTTATGTTAATAGTCTGGGCAGTGCAATTGCTACATAGTATCTTAAGGATGACAATAAATCCCCTCGATGAGGGGAAAGCTGTGGACGTTGTCTACCTGGACTTTGGTAAGGCCTTTGACACCGTCCCCCACAGCATTCTCCTGGAGAAGCTGGCGAATCATGGCATAGACAAGTGTACCCTTCACTGGGTAAAAAACTGTCTGGATGGCCGTGCCCAGAGAGTTGTGATTAATGGGGCGAAATACGGTTGGCGACCAGTCACCAGTGGTGTCCCTCAGGGCTCAGTTTTGAAGCCAGTCTTGTTTAATATCTTTATTGATGATCTAGATAAGGGGATTGAGTGCACCCTCGGTAAGTTTGCAGATGACACCAAACTAGGTGGGAGTGTTGATCTGCTTGAGGATAGGAAGGCTCTACAGAGGGAGCTGGACAGACTGGATCAATGGGCCAAGGCCAATGAGATGAGGTTCAATAAGGCCAAGTGCCGGGTTCTGCATTTCAGTCACAACAACCCCAGGCAACGCTACAGGCTCGGGAAAGAGTGGCTGGAGAGCTGCCCAGCAGAAAAAGACCTAGGAGTGTTGGTGGACAGCCGGCTTAACATGAGCCAGCAGTGTGCCCAGGTGGCCAAGAAGGCCAACGGCATCCTGGCCTGTATCAGGAATAGTGTGGCCAGCAGGAGTAGGGAAGTCATGATGCCTCTGTACTCAGCACTGGTGAGGCCTCACCTTGAGTACGGTGTTCTGCTCTGGGCCCCTCACTACAGGACGGACATTGAGGTGCTGGAGAGTGTCCAGAGGAGAGCCACCAAGCTGGTGAGGGGTCTGGAGAACAGGTCCTACAGGGACAGGCTGAGGGAACTGGGTATGTTTAGTTTGGAGAAGAGGAGGCTGAGGGGAGACCTCATTGCTCTCTACAACTACCTGAAAGGAGGTTGTAGAGAGGTGAGTGTTGGCCTCTTCTCCCAGGGGAATAATGACAGGGAGGAAATGGTCTAAAGTTGCGGCAGGGGAGGTTTAGATTAGATATTAGGAAGAATTACTTTACTGAGAGGGTGGTCAGGCACTGGAACAGCCTGCCCAGGGTGGTGGTGGAGTCACCTTCCCTGGAGGTATTTAAGAAACGTGTAGACGTGGCTCTTCAGGGCATGCTCTAGTGCCTGAGATTATTGGTTTGTGGGTGGGTGTGATGTGGTGGGATGGTGTGTTTTTTGTTTTGTTGTTGGTGTGGTGGTTTGGGGTTTTTTTGTTTGTTTGTTTGTTTGTTTTGAGGTTGGACTTGATGATCTCAGAGGTCCCTTCCAACCATGGTGATTCTATGATTCTGTGTGATTCTGTAAATTGGAAGATTTTGAAAGAACTAATTTAGTGATGCTGATGGGCCCTATGAAATGTGGTTAAATTGTAGTTCCTGGTCATGCATTAAATTTTCTCATTACATTGTCAATAAGTTACATTACAATTGTTTACAGTTATCTTTCTGTTCTTGCTTTCTCTGTCTCTCTCTCTCTTCCCCTTCCTTCATTATAAAGCTGCTTAAGGAGATAGCTAGGAAACGCAGAAGCATTCGTCTTGGGAGAGAAGTTGAATTAAAGCCATATATTGCAGCTCACTTCGAAGTTCTTCCGACAGAGTTCACGTTGGGGGATAAGAAGCATTATGGTGGCTTTGAGAATAAGCAGCTGCAGAGTGGTCAAGAATATGTCTTTTTTGTGTTGGCTGTAATGGAGCACTCAGAATCTGTAAGTTAGTCATGTTTTTCAATCCAAACATTACCTGTCCACAGTCATGAAAACATTTTTTCAATGCTTATTCCACTTCTTAAAAGCTATTTATTTACAATGTATGTCAGAACATCTCTAAAGTGAGTGTTGCTTTGCTTAGTTCCAATTAATTCCTTGAACTTTTCTATTTTGCATGTATTATTGTGTGCTACTTTTTTGTGTAACTGAAATTTAAAGATGATTTTATTACTGTGTTGTGATCCTTTGCAAATTAAATGCTCTGCTATTTGAGATCGTTGATACAGGCTCTGAGGCATTAACCTCACAGCAACATCTTTCTCAATGTATTTGAAAAAGAGTTCCTCTCTTGCCTCAGCATTACCATTGAATAGTGGCATTGGACTTGCAGGATTCTTAGAAAGATTGATTGCATCAGAGATGTGCACAGCTAGCCTCTTTAGTTACAGTCATTCCCTAACAACTTTATCAGTGAATTGTTAGAAAGTTAGAAAATAATTCAATAATACAGAAAATTCCTAACATGAGCGAAATAATGAGCTGTCATTCCTCCTTATATAATTCATCTTCTAGTTATATCCCTTTATGCTTGAGTTAATCCACTGCATGTACTATAGTAAAAAAAAAAAAAAAAATAGTGGCATTGGACTTGCAGGATTCTTAGAAAGATTGATTGCATCAGAGATGTGCACAGCTAGCCTCTTTAGTTACAGTCATTCCCTAACAACTTTATCAGTGAATTGTTAGAAAGTTAGAAAATAATTCAATAATACAGAAAATTCCTAACATGAGCGAAATAATGAGCTGTCATTCCTCCTTATATAATTCATCTTCTAGTTATATCCCTTTATGCTTGAGTTAATCCACTGCATGTACTATAGTAAAAAAAAAAAAAAAAATAAAGAGAAGAAGTAAAAGACAGAAATAGGACTGTTGAAAGTTGCAATACACATTAACATTTTAACATAGTGTGCAATGTGGTATCTTTCTAATTGGTACCTAAGCCTGACAGGTACATTTGCTGGCTCAACCACTTGAAACTACTACACCAATAATCTAAATTTCTAGTCAAATCCTTCTGGTGTGTAACCTTACATTTGCTTTCTTGATGTGAACAGAATTTGCCTACTTAAATACAATGAGGAAGTAGTTTCAATTTGAATATTTTTGGATATGTAATTTCATTTGAAAATAAATTAAGTGCCTCATGGAAGCTCTAACAGAAATCACAAATTCCCCTCTCACTTTTTAACAGAGGCTGTGCAGACAGACAATTCTGAAGGTGCTGCATCAGAAAGGTTCAAACTGGAGAAACTAGAGAGCTTTTGGCTATAAGATTAGATGGCCAAAAATCTGTCAGGAACTACCTGTACTAAAGTTTATCTTTTCAATGTGAAGTACCATTTGTTATTTATTTTTCTACATTAATTAAATCATTGGTCATTTTCTATAACCCTCAGGTTGTTACTTTGTTAGAGAGAACTTAGGATGAAAAAGCAGGAATAAATAGGGTTGCAAGTTTATAGCTGAAAAGGCTGGTATGGCAAAATATGTCTGGGGGCCTACTGTTGAATATTTCAAAAGGCATTACGAAACTTACAGTATGGACAATATCAAATTTAGAATGCCACCTGAAACAACTACGTGATTAAGAAGCATGAGAGGAAAGAGTTTGTAAGTGTGAGTGAGCTTCAAGTTCCAGTGCTCCAGTGTATCTGCTCTCAATATAGCTGATTTTCTTCTAAGACTATAGATCCTACTGGGTATGAGTTCTAACTTGTGAGGGATCTTTTTCCCAATATTCAAAATACTTTTTACATAAAGTTTCTCCTTTAGAGAACACAGCATTTCTCTGTTGACTGGGAGAATAGAGAACTTGCTTTACAAGAGAGCATGGGCAGATCTGAATTTGTAAAATGGAAACTGAAAGAACTTGTGATTACAGTTTATATATATGATAAACATCTTATCAAGAGAAAGAACAAAAAAAATAGATAATTTTGGCAAAATAATACATGAGTATAAATTAGTCATTAATACAGGTAGGTTGAAAACGAAAAGCAAAACCCTATTTATTGGAGAACAGGTAGTAAGTACTCATAATGTTATTGCTCTGTATCTCTTTCCAGGCATTTTTTTCTGCCTGCTCTAAAGGAAGAGGCTAAATACAAAGATTTTTTTTTTTTTTTTTTACAGTAGCAATGGACTTTTTTCAATCTTTTGAGAAAGCTGAAGCTGGAAAAAACCCGCAGTTTAGTAACCAGGTTTAGTAACAGAAGAGAACATAACATAACTGAACATTGTTGGCGCGGGTACTAGCTCAGTATCAGCTAGTTTAAGTGCCTCAGCTTTGCCTGTCCTCATCCTTTCTCTAACCTTAAGCCTAGAAACTGTCATAGCCCAGAGCCCAAAACAAGGCCAAATGAAGGGTAAAAACCCCATGTCTCCTTTGCTAACACTTGTCCTGGCTTCAGGCATCTTTCAGAACATAGTGCAAACATGGTAAATGAAAACTAATCTGTTTTCCTCGTTGTCTTATTATATCTTACCTGGCATTCCTGACCTACTGCTGAATCAAGTTTTTAAGTCCTAGTTTAGTGCTGGTGGAGACACTCCAGCAAAGACAAGAAATAAGTGAAAACCATTCTTCACTTCTGACTTTAGTGTAAATAAGAGTTCTTTACATGATCCAATTTCAGCAGGCTGGCTCCTCAGACTCTCCTGTCTGTAATTTTAACTTTGCACTCAGCCATAGATCAGACATCTCGGGTCAGACCAGAATGAAAAAGGAAGTTACTGTTTTTTAATCACAGGTATTACCCTAGGCCACCTGGCTTTACACCATCCAATAAGGCAAAGATTTGTGGTGGCCTCTGCTGGCTCATGATTCTAGATCCATTCCTCAGAAAGAACTTTGAGTATTTAGCTGGCCTTCATATGCTACAGTGGCTTCCCCTGTTTTTCAGACTCAAAACCAAGTTGTCTCCATATTCTGTAAGAACATTCTGACATTTTTTGACTGATCAAAATACACCCTACTATTTCCATAGGGCCCTTTTCCAGGAACCTCTTACATTCAGTCCCCTTTATTTTTACCTATACTACTCTCATTTTTTCAGAACTATCCTTTCATATCTTGCAGGAAGAAATAGTGTTAAGCCAATATGAAACTAAAACAAAACCCAAAGATGAGTAACCGATGGGTTTTTTTCCTCAATTCCCTAATATTATGTTTTCTCATTCTCTGTGTAAATTGCAAAGTGTTCTGTGAAGGATTGAGTTACCTTATTTGACTTCAGATCACTGCTAATATGTGGAGTGCAAAATAAAGATGGTAATAACAACATACTTTTCAGTTTGCAAGTTTATATACTGGCTGACTTGAAGAAAATTGTCATTTTTACATTGCTATGTTCATGGCTTTTTTAGCTTGTATAGATTAATTTCAGATCCAGGATAGATAATATTTTAAATTCACTGCTTTATCATTAATTAAGATTAATTTTATTTGTATAGACCATGTATGCAACCAGTCCATATTCTGATCCTGTTGTGTCCATGGATCTTGATCCCCAACCAATTACAGATGAGGAAGAAGGCCTGATATGGGTTGTTGGCCCAGTTCTTGCAGTGGTGTTTATCATCTGTATTGTTATTGCTATACTTCTTTATAAAAGGTAAGTTTACCTTTTAGTTTTCCTACCAGGTGTGTAACTTTTTGATATATTGGCCATTTCATAATACTGTTCCACACTATTTTTTGCTCTACAGTAGTAAATGTCATTGCTTTGAGATATTTCCATATTTATTAATCATTTCCAGAATACTGCAGAAATTTTAGTAGATTGAAAGTTTCCAATAATTACAGGTATGTGGGTACATTTTTCTGCTGATGACACTCTATTAACATTTCTGCATTTAAATGTTTTTTCCACTTTGCATACATTTATGAAGAAAATATGTGCTTGCTATAAATATGTATGAATTTCACACATTTGACTTTTTTAAACTTATTTTTCGATGTGTAATAGTAATACATTAGGGATTACATTCAGCTTGATGTTAAATGTGGTTTTCATCTCCACTCAAGTAATTTGAGTTTTTACTTTTGACAGTTGGTCTCAATTTGGCAGTGTATCTATGTGAATTTGAAGCTCTGAACTGAGAGATGAAAGAAACATCAGTAGCTGTTTTCTACTAATCTTGCAATGAGATCAAACTTCACTTATTCTTCTTTCAATGTCTATGACACAGATGTAGGTTTGCTATTACACAAAGGACTTTCCTCTGCCTTACAACATACTGGATGAAAACTGTGTATGATGCCTAATTTATACATAGCAGCCTTTTATAGTGTAAATTAGTTCACAGGGGTCAAGATGCTAAATCAGAACCAAAGAGTCAAACACACAAAGTTTATTTTAAAATTTTTGAAATATACTGATAAGTTATAATTGGGAAATACTACAAAGATGCTGTGACCTTGTCAGGGATGGGGCACACTAGGGACAATTTCATCAAATGGAGTCCTCCAAAACTAATGGTTATGATCCTATCACCTGCATATAGATGTTTAAATTCTGCTTGGAAAGAGAATTCTCTGTTCAGTAGTAAAAAAACAGTCCAGGATAAAGCTTAGCTTTGGATTCCAAATAGATACACATTTATAAATGTTCTTTAGGGCTGTAATCCTACAGCAGCATAATACAGGGTCTATTGCTTGCAGATATTAGGTCTCCTGAAGGTTTCCATTAGTGCCTACTGTCTCAGCCAATCTAATTGATTAGCAGCCAGTGAGCCTCTGTTTGTGTCTGCCTGTCACTTCAAAAACTGGTCATTAGAGATGTGCTAAAAGTGAAATACTTCTTTCTTCTGCTTATTTTTGAGTATTAAAAGCAAAACTTCTCCCATACTACAAAACAAATCCAAACAATGTCATATAAAGCAGATGTGTAACTGCTTCTGGAAATATTGATTACATTTATGGAACCATAATTACAATCTTCAGTTCTATTACCAAAAAAAAATTACAGGCATATTCCACAAATGAGCAGGTAAAATTTGTTCATCAGTAGTGTGACGAGATTGTCATTCATTAAAAATGGGGGACACATTTTCCATCTGTTATTTACTACTGGTACTAGAACTGTTCAGGTAAATGTCCATATGTATTTATTTTTCTATTTTCTATTTGTAAGCTATAAATTGTTAAACTGCACTGATTTTGCAAATTACCTCTGAGAAATTATGACTGCAGTTTTACTAGTCTAAGTTCCTCTGTGAACTTTTCATTTCTTAAAAAAAAGTAATATATAATTGGATATTTGTTTTCTACAGTTTGCAACGTGGATGAAAGCTAACAGCTAGAGTATGATATCTGTACTGTTTGTAGAACAGCAATAACTAGACAAGACGGTATGGGTATTTAGCACAATGCTTTGAGAAAACAGTGAATTTTAATTTATGAGTTAACTCTGTTAAAGGGAATTACTGCGGCTACAGGAATTGGACATGGTAAAAACATGTAATAAAAAGCAGGAAAATAAGAAATTTTAGTGGATACAGGAAATGTAACAAGTGTATTTCTAGAATATATTGGGACATAAGTGCAAAAATTGGGATAGGGAGAGAGCAAAACAAAGGATAGAGAACATCTGCCTAATACAAGAAAGCACATATGAAAAATGTTAAAAAGAGGAAGATGATGTTGAAGGATGTGGAATGGGAAGAAGACAACTTGGAAATTACCATGTCTTTTGAAATGCAAAGAGTAGAAACTCAAATAATGGTCAACTATGCTAAATTCCCTTTGTCCATAAAAGCCTTTATGAGCTGACTTGGCCCACTAATTTAATGATTTACCATACTATTTCTACATTTAAATTTCAATCATAGAGAAAGGATAACTGCAGTTTCTAAATGAATAATTTTAAGGGGAGAACTCTTGCTCTCCTTTAAAACAGAAGCTATCACAGATAGTGTGACTAAGTTGCATGGGTGGTGTGAAGCATATTTAACTGTCAAAAAGACTAGGAGTGCATATTTGACCCCATTATTATTTGTTGGTCTGTCTGTATAAAGGTTATTGCCTCTGCATTTACCCTTCTTAAAATCTGAAAGCAAAGATACTGCATAGAAACATTTTGAGGTCGTATTAGAATACACCGAAACAGTCATTGGAGCTTAGTACTTAGCAGTGAAAAATGGTGAAAATACTGAAGAGTAACTATTGTTGTCATTGGATATATCTGCAATATTATATCCAACACAATTGAGGCTGATTAATACACCGTGTGCAGAAGAGCTCACAGATTCCCAGAATCAAAGGTCACATTTCTGTCTCAGCATTGCTCAGAGCATGGCCAGCTACAGCAGGTTGCTCAGAGGTATGTACCAGCAAGTTTCATTATATCCAAGAATGGAAATACCACAACCTCTCTGGGCAAGCCGTTCCAGTGTTCACCTGTCCTCACAGGAAAAATGTTTTTTCCTGAATTACGGTTGAATTTCCTGTCTTTCTAGAGGTGACATCTTGGCAAAAAGAACTGACTTGGCCAGTGACCAGTTCAGTGTTCTCTGTCATTTCAGCACTTACCCCACCCTGCAGTCATACTGAAAAGAGAGAATTATTTTGGAGTAGATCTTTATTCTGTTGGACTTAAATCTAAAAAATCAAATTTAGGGATCCGAGTAAATTAACTAAACAGCACTTTTTGGGCGGTCATATTCTTGTCCTCAAGAAAATAATTTTTTTGCTGATTCAAAGACGGAGCAAAATATTCAGCATAGTAAAATTTGTATCCAAAATCTCAAACAAAGGCAAAGAGATGGTGCAGGCTAAGTCCCCCCTAGAGACCATTATGAGTGCTGTTTGAGTCACAATTTATATCTCAAGGTGGATTTGGTAAAGCACTTTGTTTTTTGCAATTTGTTGCAACCAACAGCTTAGGCAAATCTACAGTAAATCCTTTCAACTTGCTTTTGAATGTGTGATACTTGTTCAATTACATGGGATTTAGATGGTTAGGAACTGAGTTTGGAACCCAGTGAATGTTAAAAAGCTCTAGAAATTGTTTGGTGTATATCAGAAACTGAATAACTAGAAAGAGACTGCATGTCCCTATGAAGCATCTTTTCATCCTTTTTGTTTGGTTGGTTTTTGGTTTTTTTTGTTCCCCAACATATGAGTTTATGTGGCTATTGCTCCTGGTTTTTAAGAAATCACAAGTTCTCTAATTTCGCTCTTTTGCTGATAATGCTCATCATTCTAGATCGTTCTAGAGTAAGGTTTGTTTGTAGAGTGGGTTTCTGTTTGTAGGCAAATTATCATGACAGACGTTGTGTAATTTGCTATTACAAAGTGCAGCTTCTTGATTTAGTTCAGAAGACAGAAACCTAACCTTGAATCTTTTGAATACAGTCAACTTCAGCACTCTGAATCAGAGTCATGGAATGGTTTCAGTTGAAAGAAACCTTTAAAGGTCATCTAGTCCAACTTCCTTGCAGGGACTTGTCATTTTTACATTGCTATGTTCATGGCTTTTTTAGCTTGTATAGATTAATTTCAGATCCAGGATAGATAATATTTTAAATTCACTGCTTTATCATTAATTAAGATTAATTTTATTTGTATAGACCATGTATGCAACCAGTCCATATTCTGATCCTGTTGTGTCCATGGATCTTGATCCCCAACCAATTACAGATGAGGAAGAAGGCCTGATATGGGTTGTTGGCCCAGTTCTTGCAGTGGTGTTTATCATCTGTATTGTTATTGCTATACTTCTTTATAAAAGGTAAGTTTACCTTTTAGTTTTCCTACCAGGTGTGTAACTTTTTGATATATTGGCCATTTCATAATACTGTTCCACACTATTTTTTGCTCTACAGTAGTAAATGTCATTGCTTTGAGATATTTCCATATTTATTAATCATTTCCAGAATACTGCAGAAATTTTAGTAGATTGAAAGTTTCCAATAATTACAGGTATGTGGGTACATTTTTCTGCTGATGACACTCTATTAACATTTCTGCATTTAAATGTTTTTTCCACTTTGCATACATTTATGAAGAAAATATGTGCTTGCTATAAATATGTATGAATTTCACACATTTGACTTTTTTAAACTTATTTTTCGATGTGTAATAGTAATACATTAGGGATTACATTCAGCTTGATGTTAAATGTGGTTTTCATCTCCACTCAAGTAATTTGAGTTTTTACTTTTGACAGTTGGTCTCAATTTGGCAGTGTATCTATGTGAATTTGAAGCTCTGAACTGAGAGATGAAAGAAACATCAGTAGCTGTTTTCTACTAATCTTGCAATGAGATCAAACTTCACTTATTCTTCTTTCAATGTCTATGACACAGATGTAGGTTTGCTATTACACAAAGGACTTTCCTCTGCCTTACAACATACTGGATGAAAACTGTGTATGATGCCTAATTTATACATAGCAGCCTTTTATAGTGTAAATTAGTTCACAGGGGTCAAGATGCTAAATCAGAACCAAAGAGTCAAACACACAAAGTTTATTTTAAAATTTTTGAAATATACTGATAAGTTATAATTGGGAAATACTACAAAGATGCTGTGACCTTGTCAGGGATGGGGCACACTAGGGACAATTTCATCAAATGGAGTCCTCCAAAACTAATGGTTATGATCCTATCACCTGCATATAGATGTTTAAATTCTGCTTGGAAAGAGAATTCTCTGTTCAGTAGTAAAAAAACAGTCCAGGATAAAGCTTAGCTTTGGATTCCAAATAGATACACATTTATAAATGTTCTTTAGGGCTGTAATCCTACAGCAGCATAATACAGGGTCTATTGCTTGCAGATATTAGGTCTCCTGAAGGTTTCCATTAGTGCCTACTGTCTCAGCCAATCTAATTGATTAGCAGCCAGTGAGCCTCTGTTTGTGTCTGCCTGTCACTTCAAAAACTGGTCATTAGAGATGTGCTAAAAGTGAAATACTTCTTTCTTCTGCTTATTTTTGAGTATTAAAAGCAAAACTTCTCCCATACTACAAAACAAATCCAAACAATGTCATATAAAGCAGATGTGTAACTGCTTCTGGAAATATTGATTACATTTATGGAACCATAATTACAATCTTCAGTTCTATTACCAAAAAAAAATTACAGGCATATTCCACAAATGAGCAGGTAAAATTTGTTCATCAGTAGTGTGACGAGATTGTCATTCATTAAAAATGGGGGACACATTTTCCATCTGTTATTTACTACTGGTACTAGAACTGTTCAGGTAAATGTCCATATGTATTTATTTTTCTATTTTCTATTTGTAAGCTATAAATTGTTAAACTGCACTGATTTTGCAAATTACCTCTGAGAAATTATGACTGCAGTTTTACTAGTCTAAGTTCCTCTGTGAACTTTTCATTTCTTAAAAAAAAGTAATATATAATTGGATATTTGTTTTCTACAGTTTGCAACATGGATGAAAGCTAACAGCTAGAGTATGATATCTGTACTGTTTGTAGAACAGCAATAACTAGACAAGACGGTATGGGTATTTAGCACAATGCTTTGAGAAAACAGTGAATTTTAATTTATGAGTTAACTCTGTTAAAGGGAATTACTGCGGCTACAGGAATTGGACATGGTAAAAACATGTAATAAAAAGCAGGAAAATAAGAAATTTTAGTGGATACAGGAAATGTAACAAGTGTATTTCTAGAATATATTGGGACATAAGTGCAAAAATTGGGATAGGGAGAGAGCAAAACAAAGGATAGAGAACATCTGCCTAATACAAGAAAGCACATATGAAAAATGTTAAAAAGAGGAAGATGATGTTGAAGGATGTGGAATGGGAAGAAGACAACTTGGAAATTACCATGTCTTTTGAAATGCAAAGAGTAGAAACTCAAATAATGGTCAACTATGCTAAATTCCCTTTGTCCATAAAAGCCTTTATGAGCTGACTTGGCCCACTAATTTAATGATTTACCATACTATTTCTACATTTAAATTTCAATCATAGAGAAAGGATAACTGCAGTTTCTAAATGAATAATTTTAAGGGGAGAACTCTTGCTCTCCTTTAAAACAGAAGCTATCACAGATAGTGTGACTAAGTTGCATGGGTGGTGTGAAGCATATTTAACTGTCAAAAAGACTAGGAGTGCATATTTGACCCCATTATTATTTGTTGGTCTGTCTGTATAAAGGTTATTGCCTCTGCATTTACCCTTCTTAAAATCTGAAAGCAAAGATACTGCATAGAAACATTTTGAGGTCGTATTAGAATACACCGAAACAGTCATTGGAGCTTAGTACTTAGCAGTGAAAAATGGTGAAAATACTGAAGAGTAACTATTGTTGTCATTGGATATATCTGCAATATTATATCCAACACAATTGAGGCTGATTAATACACCGTGTGCAGAAGAGCTCACAGATTCCCAGAATCAAAGGTCACATTTCTGTCTCAGCATTGCTCAGAGCATGGCCAGCTACAGCAGGTTGCTCAGAGGTATGTACCAGCAAGTTTCATTATATCCAAGAATGGAAATACCACAACCTCTCTGGGCAAGCCGTTCCAGTGTTCACCTGTCCTCACAGGAAAAATGTTTTTTCCTGAATTACGGTTGAATTTCCTGTCTTTCTAGAGGTGACATCTTGGCAAAAAGAACTGACTTGGCCAGTGACCAGTTCAGTGTTCTCTGTCATTTCAGCACTTACCCCACCCTGCAGTCATACTGAAAAGAGAGAATTATTTTGGAGTAGATCTTTATTCTGTTGGACTTAAATCTAAAAAATCAAATTTAGGGATCCGAGTAAATTAACTAAACAGCACTTTTTGGGCGGTCATATTCTTGTCCTCAAGAAAATAATTTTTTTGCTGATTCAAAGACAGAGCAAAATATTCAGCATAGTAAAATTTGTATCCAAAATCTCAAACAAAGGCAAAGAGATGGTGCAGGCTAAGTCCCCCCTAGAGACCATTATGAGTGCTGTTTGAGTCACAATTTATATCTCAAGGTGGATTTGGTAAAGCACTTTGTTTTTTGCAATTTGTTGCAACCAACAGCTTAGGCAAATCTACAGTAAATCCTTTCAACTTGCTTTTGAATGTGTGATACTTGTTCAATTACATGGGATTTAGATGGTTAGGAACTGAGTTTGGAACCCAGTGAATGTTAAAAAGCTCTAGAAATTGTTTGGTGTATATCAGAAACTGAATAACTAGAAAGAGACTGCATGTCCCTATGAAGCATCTTTTCATCCTTTTTGTTTGGTTGGTTTTTGGTTTTTTTTGTTCCCCAACATATGAGTTTATGTGGCTATTGCTCCTGGTTTTTAAGAAATCACAAGTTCTCTAATTTCGCTCTTTTGCTGATAATGCTCATCATTCTAGATCGTTCTAGAGTAAGGTTTGTTTGTAGAGTGGGTTTCTGTTTGTAGGCAAATTATCATGACAGACGTTGTGTAATTTGCTATTACAAAGTGCAGCTTCTTGATTTAGTTCAGAAGACAGAAACCTAACCTTGAATCTTTTGAATACAGTCAACTTCAGCACTCTGAATCAGAGTCATGGAATGGTTTCAGTTGAAAGAAACCTTTAAAGGTCATCTAGTCCAACTTCCTTGCAGGGACCAGAGACACCTTTAACTAGATCAGGTTGCTCAGCGCCCTGTCCAACCTGACCTTGAATGGTTCCAGCAAGGGGCATGCTACCACCTTCCTAAGCAACCTGCTCCAGGGTTTCACCACTCTCATTTTAAAAAATACCTTCTTTGTATCTAGTCTGAGTCTACCCTCTTTTAGTTTAAAGCCATTACCTCCCTCGACCTGCTGAATCTTGAGCTGTAGGAAGAAATCTACTTCTAAGGGAAAAAAACAGATGTTAAAAAAAGCACAGAAGTGAAAATGGGGGACTCATAAGTGATGAAGAAGGGTTCTATAAACACTATTTCATAACATGAGTAGTCTGGTCATTGCAGACTCCAAGCTATTTGAATTTTGTAGAAGCCATATTTATTATGATCAATAGACAGACAGACAGATAGACAAACAGTATATTTACAGTCTGCTTATAGTAGAACCTCTTGGTTGGAAATAATAAATTATTTTCCCTGTTTAGCAGATCTTTGTAGATCATAGAACACTACAGATCTATATAGAACACTGTAGACCCCAAGTACGTGACATTCCTTCTAAATCTAAGTGTGTTTCATTGGAGAAAGATTTATGCTTCCCTTATGTTTACCTTACTTTCCAGGGTACTGTTAAAAATTTCTTGCCATTTTTAACCTTGTTCTTTGCTTGCCTTTCTATCCCACTTCTTCTCCCTTTCTCTCCTTCCCTTTCTCCTCTGCCCTCCACTTTCATCTCTCCTCTCCTCTCTCCTCTCTCCTGAACGTAAGAGGGAACTATATCTTAGTGAGATGTCATTTGTCAATGTAATGTTAACATTACTTTGATAGCTCAAATGAAATACCCATTCTCCGTTATCTCCCTGACTAAAATTTAAGGTGGGACTACTTTGCAGATAATGTCTAAAGGAGATGGTTTTTTCAGCAGAAGAAGATTTTCTTTTGGTTTAGCTTTGTGTCCTTCTTTTATTCTATGATTCCCAATCATTAAATATTTTTATGAACTGTCATTTCTTAATTTGGTTATCTTTACTGTAAATAAACATATCTTACATGTCATGGGGTCATTCTTACCCTGTTTGCTTCTGGTCAACTAATATTTCACCTTTTCTCCCCACTTTGCTGCATTAAAATGGAGCAGTAAACCTGACAGGTGAGAAGTGAAAACTAATCACTCTTCGTTTAATCCAGAAAAGGAGAAAAAAACAGTTATCATGATAATGATCTAAGACAAAGTATCTGTCAATCTATGTGAATGTAGACAGTAATCTATTTGTATGACAGCAACTGAAAGATTTGTTGTGTTGTTTACAGCACTGAAAAGTAATGTAACATATGCAGGCAAGTTTCACTGCTTTTTTTTGCATCTCCATGAGGTACATTTTCAAGAGACAGCACAACTATACAGTGTACATATGGTTTTATTTGTGTTTTAATTAAGTTAAAAGAATGGTTCTTTGCTATAACCAAAGCTGTTGAAGGAATGCATGGTTGTGGTTGAAGTGTTAGCCACTCTAAATCTCCATAAAGCTCCATACACACACACAGAGTGCTGATTTACAATTCTACAAGTGGAAATGATATGGTAATCTCATTTGTCTTTTATGGATTTTTTTCCACCTGTCTCAACGCCATTCCATAATCTGAAAGAATTTTGATGTCTTGTGTAGTCTGGAAAAATACAAAAAAGCCAGAATGATCTTGAGAATAATAAGAAATAACAAGCCATTCTATTACCCTGTAAGTATTCAAAATATTCAGGTTAGATATGATTAGAAGAGATTTTAGTGCTTTTAATAGACTAATATGAAGTTGTGGTGCCCAGTACGGACTTGCAAATGGAAAAAAGGTAAATTAAGTTTGTCTCTGGACAGTTCCACTGATCTCTAGACTTAAGGAGAACGAACTACAGATAAAAATATTTCTTGAAATCTGCATCACACACCTTTATTTAAGAAGAAGGAACGCTAGGGCATTGTGCTACTGTGGCAGGAGTTTGAGATAATCTGAATCAAAAGCAAAAAAGGAATTTCAACTGACTTTGTCCATAACAATTAAAAAAAAAAAGAGTAAAACCAGAAGAATCAGATTTAAATCTTCTTTGCTTCATTAATATGTTATTTACCAGAGAAAAGATAGAATGTTTTTACAGCAAAACACTTCCCACTCCCCCTGACTCCTAAAATTATAGGACTAGTAACTTTCAAATAATTCCTGCAATGAGGTTGCTGTTTGAGTTTTTTGCATAGTCTTTGAAATCTTGCTGTGTCCGCCTTTCGTGAATGCTACCAGGTGTTCATCATTTCAAGAACAGCAAGAAATCAATTGTAGCACTTTTTAAGACGGGAGCTCAGCGGAATAATAACAGATTTAGCATTGTCACATTGTGAGTCAATTAGAAAAAAAAGGAGAAATAAAATTCCAGCAACAGCTGTATGTTAGAGCAAATATTGGACACCTGGTAAAGATTTTGCTATCATAAACCTTAAAATTCTTTTTTTCACTAAGTAACTCTGCTGCTGTTTGCATCTTTATTTTATTTTACATGAAGAATATCAACCACTTTGCATTTTCATTCAGGAACTCACAGATGACTACTGGAGCAGGATTACACTTCAAATTAAAGCATTAAATTGTCAGATTCCTGAACAAAAATGCCGAGTGGCAGATATTCTGCATGCAACATAGTTCTCCATGTTTTGTACCACATGAACTCTTGCTTCTCTCCAGAGGAAGTGAAGCATACACAATTTTTCTTTTTCTTTCCTTTCTTTCTCTCTTTCTTTCTCTTTTTCTTTCTTTCTCTCTTTCTTTCTCTCTTTCTTTCTTTTTTCCCTTCCTCCCTTCCTTCCTTCCTTTTCCTTCCTTCCTTCCTTCCTTTTCCTTTTCCTTCCTTCCTTCTGTCCTTCCCTCTGACATAACTATATTTAGATTCATTTTGCCATTGCAAATTGTAGCTACCCTACCCACCACACATAGTTATTTTACCTGGATCAAATACTCTTTCAGAAATAAGCATCTTACCTTTAGAATATAATGATTGAACACTCAGGCACCTTTGTTTGCAAGCTAACACCTCAATCTTATGTTTATGTGTATTCACTTTCTCCACACAGGAAGAGGGCTGAATCTGATTCTAGAAAGAGCAGCATACCTAACAACAAGGAGGTCCCCTCTCACCATCCCACAGACCCAGTGGAGCTGCGACGTCTCAATTTTCAAACTCCAGGTAAGAACAATAATACCTCACTGAGAGCTCTGTGATCAAAAACTGATAAGTGGTGCTGTTACAGAACAGAACGATTATTAGGAATATGTTTTGATTGCTTATGAAGTTTTTGCACAATGTATTTCTTTGTTAGTTTTCAAAATAACTCTGTCATTTATTTTAAGAAAAATCCTGCATGAACAAAATTAAAGTCCTGTTAAGAAGACCCCAAAGTAACACATGTTGTATGGATGTGTTTTATGTGCTAAAATTCTAAGTTAAACCTAACAATGCCAGAAAACATTATTAGGAAATGTACGTCCTTCTATTTATTAACAATCTTCTTACAGCTACTTCTTTGTAAATAAGCTTCCCTCTTATCTACTGCCTTATCAGGTAATCCATTAACATCATTGGAAGTTCCACTACATTGTAAATGTACAATACAAATCTTGTCTTTTAAAATCAGGCTACACCTTAGGGTCAAAGAGGATATTAACATGTCAGTAGTTGTGAAGGTAAAAGCAACACATTCCCAAATATCTTATTTACTTATTTTGTTTATTAAGCATTGTTTTCTTGAAGCTGTTTGATTTGTGATAGTTAAGATAAACAAGGAGAGAAATACTTAAAATAATATTGTTTTTTTTACCACCTTTTCATGAGTCTTTTTTTTTTTTTTTAAATTGGCTTTATTTTCACCATGATGTATTCTAGTAGGCTGTTTTCTATAAAAATATGTTTGCACACAGTCCTGGTCTGATGCTAATTACTTACCAAGTCTTCCTGAGACTTGTGTTTGTCAAATTTATTGCATTAAGTGCAAAAAATAATGAGTTCAAGATCATAAAGGCAGGAAATTAGGTACTGGAAATGTTGAGAGATTATCTGCAGAAGCTGACATACAAAATATTACAAAAGGGTTAACTGAACTTGCAAATCTCATTTCTGATCTTCCAAGTAGCAGCTATATTAAGGTACTGTGGCCTCAGCACTAATGGATCTGAAAAGCAATTAATTTGGGGATAAAGACCCAACATCCACACTGCATGCATATGGTGGAGGTAGAATGGGAATAGTCCAGAGGCTTGAGTTTTACCCCAGCCTTGCTTTTCTAGTCTGTTCCTGTACACTGAATGCTCCTCAGCAAATTAGGTATGTTTCAGGAGTGCATCTTCTAGTTTAGTTTCATCCGAATATGACAAACTTGTTGACGTGCTCTGGGACCTCTCTACAATATGAGCCTAAGTGCAGTAAATGGAAATGCTTGAAAGTTTTCGTTCACGGTTGTTCTTCTGAGACTGCAATATTAATGTAGACTCATCCTTACTGAGCAATGGGTTTATATGTTATACAGCACTTCATACAAAGTTTTAAATGTTGTTACAGAGACAGAAATATGCATACAAGTCTTTGAAACCTCAAAATAAAAATTACGGTTCTTACAATTTAGCTGATGCCTAAAAGAGGTCATTATCTCTATACAGGTATACGCTGAGTAGAGTGGATGGCTTAATGACTAAGCATAATTTTCTGCTGTCCATATATTTAGATGTGGAGTCTTACCTATCCATTTAGTATTCATCATAAACTAAAATAAAACATGAGCAGAAAAAAAAGCTGTCAAGTCTTAACAACTTTATCTATATAATTAATTTATTGTAATTAATCCTATATTTACATTTAGACTGTAAGGTTAGTATGAAATTTCAGACATTGTGGCACTTGTAGAAACCGTAATTCCGCCTCAATGATCTGAAAAGAGCTGGAAAGGAATGGAAGTGTACCTTTCCTTGCGGTGCTATAGTTTGTCTGGGAAGTTTGCAGTTTTCTATGAAGCTGGTTGAGAAGAACACCTGCAATCCATTTCCACAATGAGGTCTTTTTCTTTTCTGTATACCTTTTCGCAAAATGGAGTAGTATTAATGTTGTGAAAAATATAGTACAGAAATCAAATTATGACCTTTTTTTCCCTACTGTTGTACCACCTAAGACCCTTAGGCAGAGGTCATGCCATTGCGTTACTCAGCATTAAGCCAAATATGAAGAAGAAAATTCCCACTTCAGGAGATTTGTCTTGCCATGTAACAGTTGCTAATTAACATGTTCTTAGTACGTAATCTTAGCACCAGTGTAGTCAAGGTAGAGTTCTTGTGCTACTAAAAGCAGAACATCAATTAAATCGTATTGACTTCAATTAGTTCATTAGAAGATTTCATTAAAATCCAGCTGAATTTAACTTAGATCCTGCTGGAATGTTTAGCTAACTCCAGGCAGTCACACACTGTTAAATAACATGCAAGATAAAGCTTTTCAAGACAAATGTAGAGAAACTACAGAAAGTCTGTATATTCAGGATACCAGTTTTGTCAGTTTTGTTTTCTTTCACTCTCAGGTGTGTGTTTTTCTCTACCAGATAGCAGAAATAGGCAATAGGGTACTGCTAGGGCAAAGCAGGCAGCTGAAAGGGACTGGGTTATGTGTTGGGTTTCTTTTACTAAGACATCTGCAGTCACCTCATACAATGACCTTATCTGCTGTGTAAGATGTTACCATTTCTGAACATTACCTACAGATAAAATAAACAACAGAGTTCTGAATGTACTTTAATAATCAGAGTATGCCAAGTCAGTACAACTGCATCAGATGATTAGACATGATTATGATGATTTATTTATTTAGAATATGGAAGTATCCACAGTTTGCTTGAAGCTTCCCAGGCACCCCAGTTGCTTCCAATGAGAAGGGGAGAAAAGATCTTATATTGAATCCATGTTGTGAAGTGGTAGAGAAGAAAATTTTAAATTATATTGGCATATCCAGATTGCCGGTTTTCACTTGGAGTGGTGAATGAGACACTCCTATAAAATTCTGGCTTGTCATAAATTTTAGTACTTTAAAAGATTTCTAAATAGCCTCTTTCCAAAAATGGTAGCAGCCATATATTTTGTGTAGGGAAAAGTCTGATCAGGTATAACTACCCAAATAATTTGAAAATGAAACCTTTTTTGTGATAAGTTTAAATTTCTAAACACACGTCCAAAAAACTCCCCATGCTGGCATAACTTTTTCAAATACATTGTGGGAAAACAATATTTTATCTTTGGTGATATTTAAGGCAATGATTTAGGCACAATTATGTTGTACTTGTCGTAAGTCTCAATTCAGCATGAAGATGTCATAAAAAATCCACAGTCTAAACTACCAGCACAACATATGTCTTGCTTTCCTTTCACTTTATCTTGTCCTGTCAGTACAGAACTTCACTCTTCACCAATCTTGCACTTACTTAAACGGTTTCCTATCATACATTGTCCAGGATTCAAATTCACCTCTGGCTTCACCCCTTATTGGATAGAGTAACTCCATAGATAAATTCGACGTTTTGTATTGACATTTGGAATAGCCCATAGTTCTGCATCTGAGAACAAGATCCCATGTCCGTATGTGTTATCCAAAAATGTATATTTGTTAGATAAACCCGTATGCCAGTGAGTGGGTCACAGCTGTGCCTAGTTGGGTTTTTTTTTGAGTAAACATGAAAATACCCAGTTCCTCAGTAGCATACAGGATTTGATTTGTAAGTCTGTTATTCTTCTGTAACTGGAGTATCTGAGAAAAAGTCTTCACATTCTTCCAATTCTACCAGTTTCCTGTGAAATACAGGATTAAAATCATTAACCTGGTGTGCAAATTTTAGAAGTCTCTGTGCCACATGGGAGAGTGAAGATAGGGAAGGAGTAATAATTAAGCCCTCACAAAAGGTTTCATCAAATGAGGAAGCCTGGTTTTGCATAGAGGAAAATAACTTATGTTAAGTGGTTTGAGTGGGCTATGAGAGACCCAAGGCTCAGGCAAAGACTTCAATCTGCCAATCAGCCAAAGAGCTAAATTGAGTCGTGCCTCAAAAGTGACTGTTTTTTTCCTCATTTAAGTATAAAATGTGTGACACAAGTAATTTGGGTAATTGGGTGCCAATTAAACAATTATCTCATTATCTTTTATGAACTAAATAAGATGCTTTGAAGTACAAGAAAAATAAATAGAATTATTACAGCTCTGAATTAAAGACTGCTTTTTTTATTAGAAAAGTAAGTGCTCAAAAACATGTAATCCCTGAGTTCCTTAGGAAGTTCCACTAACATGTTTCCAAGTGAAGGCAGAAAAAGGGTAAGAGAGGTCCACAGGGAAAAGGTGCAAATAACAAAAGTGGGAAAAGTGATGTCTGGATTTAGTCACCTACTTTACTAGATAGCTGGACATTTCTTCCCTTAGTTTATCCACACAATTTCTCTTCATGAGAATTGTGACAATGCTGAAGGAAGTACCTTGGTTTGTCACTGCTGCAAAACCAGACTGGAATAGCTTTCTCACAGTGAGCGAACCTCTTCATGTGAACTTGACTTACATGAAGGAATTAGGCACCTAAAAGAGGTATAGGCTTCAGAGTGCAAATGGCACTTCTCTGATATCCCACTTAGTTGTTTTCAAACTTAGAAGCAATCAAAATCTCCTTAGTTGGGAGATGGAGTAGAAACTTCTGCTCCTCACAAAAGTAATTTTCTTTTTTTTTTTCTGGAATTTAGCCACTAGTTTTGCAACATGTTATTGTATTGAAAAATTTTAAATCAAGGTCTAAAAACTAGGGACATCTGCCCTAGGAGATCTCCCCTTTTCTCACTGTAGATGGCTTTTACATCTCTGTCAGAGTTGGGGCTTCTGCCATGAGGCTACAGAGCCCTTAGGGCTGCTTGACAGAGCTAATTCTATGATAAATAACAAAAATAATTTTCATTCCAGAATAATTAATCTAGTTTTGAAGAATGTGCATTCGTCTGGAATGAGTGACTTTATTTTGCACTATTATATGCACATTGGTAGCTATTTTAGAATAGCTATTGCAAAATGACACATTTCTCTAGAGCTGGTCTGAAATGTATCTTTGTACACACGATGTAAGATCATTCTGTGGCTTACTTTCAACTGTATGAAAAAGAAATTTTAAAGTAACACTTTTTTTTTTTTTGGTCAAATATACGAGAGGCATCCTTGCTAAATTTTTGTGGATGCCAAATTCCTACTAAATCAAGGTAATCTTTCATTTTTTTTTCTCTTTTCCATGTCCAAGTTTTAAATATTTAAGTATTTCTTTCTGCCTTTATGGTAAGGGTAGATATCAGTAACAGTAACCACTGTTACAGTACTGATTCTTTCCTTTTTCTATAAGGGGACAACATCTTAATCAACATAGATTGGTGTGTGGGAGGGCTTTCTGTATTAATAAATAAAAATAAGGATGTAATAAAGTTTTTAAAATTATAGACTATTAATTCAGTGTTGAAACCTGAAACGCAACTCATTGAATGAAGAAATTTTTGTGAAAATAACGTATTGCATTTACAGTTCATCTAGATCATAATCTGTATGCTAGCAACTATGCATTTTGCTTAATTTCTAATTTCTTTCTTGTTTATTGTGTCATGTCAACCTGCAGGTTCAAATTTGTAAATAAAGGTCTGTTTCTTAGATGATTTTAAAAGCCCTTATCATAAAACCCTGACAACAAACAAAATCCTAATTTAATGCACTAACGACAAGGCCAAAACACCCACTTGTTTCAGTGGGGTAAAGGAGCTTGCTTAACAGGTTTAATGTCTGTTAATATGCAGACAAATTCTGACCTTGTTCTCTCAGTATTTCTGTGAAATTGTGGCACATATGGTATCCCATGTTCCTTAGTCACGTATTTACCACAGATTAACCAGAAGATAATTATACACTGTAATAAAAGCATACATCCTCATTTAATTCATGTGGGTTACTACTAGGCTGCGTAAGATCAACCACATTTGGCAATCTTCTACCAAATCTGGAAATAAAAGCTTCTTATAGATAAATTTTCAGCTGTGTTTTGCATGTGGTGGGTTTAGGGTTTTTTTGGTTGGTTTTTATTCTGTTTTGAGTTTTTAAGTGTTTTATCTGTTTTCTTATTTTAAAGACAGTTTGAAAGCATGTTTTGAGCATGGTGGTTTTTTTTACTTTCTAGCATGTCACAGGATCTGTTGTAATTTAGCTGTATTTTGTCTATATTTTTTTTGTGTTTTCATAGCATATATTGATTGATGTGGAGGTGTATCAGCAAATAAGTGTATTTTCTTATTTGTAGCCAAAAATAAGTGTGTATAGCTGTATTTTGGGTGGGTTTTTTGAGTCAAGTTCTACACCTGCTGTTCACATGCAACTCACATTAAGCTCAGATATGATGAGATCTTAAAATGCTCATTCATAGCATATTCTCTTATGATGCTTATTATGATTCATAGACTGATTACGGAACAAAAGTCCTCCAGCAGTTCTTTTAAAAAGTAGCTACTTTTATCATCTCATATATATCTCAAACATTTTATGTATTTAAAAGATGAAAATACACTAAATGCAATTGCTTCATTCCATAAATTAACTGCAAAGTATTATTTGAAGGAAATTACTAAGTGTCCAATTGTAAGTGCCTGAAATGAGTTGTGGAGAAAGGGGCTATACACAGTCAAACTTTGCCAGTTTGTGAAGTTTTAAGTGGTTCCATTTTTCTCTTAGAAAAGAAAGTTTTATATCAGGTTTCATTTTGCAATAAGTGTTTAGTATGAAATCTCCCCTTTGGAATGTCAAGTGACCTATGGAGAAGCACATAAACAAAAATAGTTTAATAAGAATAGTTGCACAGCATCTCAAAAAAAAAATAATCCTTCATTGTAATCTAATTTTTGAACTTACAAAATGTTGGTGATTTAGTCAGGTTCATCATGTAAAGAGCACGTCTCATTCTCCTTTGTTTTATGTCCTTTATGTTTTCAGTAGAGTATTTGGACCTTTAGACATCTCCTTAGTTGATTTCCAGAGGCTGCTTTGTGCATGTCTGAAGTGCCTGTATGTACAAGATTGATTGATTATGATGGTCTACTGCTGTTACTAATTTGTTTCCCATTTCCGATTGGCTTTTACTTTTTACAGCTTTGAGCAGTAATTCAGTCCCCTACGCCTCCCTGATTGGCTCTGTGTCCTCCCTCTCTAGCCAAACTACCACTCAGTCCTTATATGATAATAACTCTCTCCCACGATTCGCTCGAAAAGGTCTAAACATCTTTGTCTCTATTATTTTCTCTGTTCAAGCACTGTTTTAGATGTACATCAGTCCACCTCCATTTCTGGATCAATCTAGAGTTCTCTTGTGCCTTTTCACTTACATATTTTCCATAGGGGTGCTTGATCTGGATCAATCAGTGTAATTATTAGATGACTGTCACCCATACTCATTTTGGGAATAGCCAAGTTCTATTAAGTGAATTTTCTAAGAAAATGAGAGAAAACCAGAACTGATTCAAATAAATTAGTACTTATACACTGATTTGTTAATTGAAATTTATAAGAAATCTACCCATAATATCTGCATATTATGCTTTGTTAGTTGACTGACAGCTTGCCTGAATATCTACTTTAAATAATGTCTCACCATCACAGATGTGTTATGAAGGTAATATATAAATATATATGTATAGGGTCAGAAGAATCAGGGCCAGTGCTGCTGGACATTATTTTGGATTCTAGTATGATGCCTGAAATGTCAAAAAAATCAAACAGAAAACAAGAATTTTTAAAAAAAAAAAAAAAGAAAAAAGAAAAACATGCTGTAGTGTGACTGTGTTGTAACCACACGGTCATTTTCAGCTACATTTTCAGGAAATGCAAGTTAACTGTTTTAGGCATGCTCTTGAAATTCACGGTGACAAAGCAAACTGCATTGTGCAACATGGCTTCCAGCTTGAGCCCCCTTGAGTCATCACTGTTTTCCCTTTGTAATTTCAAGAGATCATGGGGTTCACTAGCTTAATTTTTCTAGCCAGCTCTGATTTCTTCCCACAAGCAATTGAAAACTCAAGTTCATTTTAGGTGTGATAGTATAAAGCACGAAGAGAAGAATGTAAGCACTTTGGAGAAGGGTCGTGAAGACTATTAGCGTGAAACAAACGTGTTCACAAATTTTTGCCTGGCAAATCCTCAGCTGGCAGATTGTTCTAGTTGACCCCACACCTTTTCTGTCTTTCTTTTGCCTGGCTGTCCCTATATTCAATTCCACACCCATCTCTATCTCTGATTCCCAGATCTTCTTTTTCATTCAATATCTTCATCAGTGGACAAAGATGTTTACACCTGAAGTAGATTGTAGGTACTTTTGGGGGTTGATGAATGGGGTTTCAGATTAAGCATATTTTAAGGTACTAGTGCAGTCAGTATGTGTGTCCAGCCAAACTCGACAACCCCTGCCTCTACAATCTGCTACTAGTGAAAACATTTTTGAAGTTCTAATTGTCTGATGTCCAATGTTGTCTTCAGTGACTGTTGTCTAAAAGCAATGGTGCATGTTATTCTAGTCATTCACAATTGCATGTGAATGTCAGTCACCTCAAAATTTCATAAACTATTTAAGTATTTCTAATTTAGTCAGAATATATAGTCAGTCTTCTAGACCTTGATGCATTATTATTAATCCTCAAGTTATCCATTTCATTTTTTCTAATTTATTTTATAAGTTAGTTTTGTGTTGATTTGAGGTTTCTTTGTTTTATACCATTTCCTTTGCAGGTTTAGGTGTCTCCGGTTACCTCGGTAACCTTCATTCTTCGAGTTCGTTTTTCTTGATTATGCATAAGTCATTTTGTTTTCTGTCAAAGCACTATTCTTTCCCCTCTTAGGGCTCTTTCAGTGTCTGTTTCTCAGCTCACCTTTCTTCATCTAATTCAATGGAGTTTCCATTTCATGCAGGGCAGGAGAAGGAGTTTGAAATGACATTAAGAGTCATTACTCAAAGCAGAGGTCGACATCAGGTCTAACTGTGTCATTTTTCCATGCCTAGCTAACCTCATTGACTCATCACAGTAACTCTTTCCTCTACAATAGGAATGTTAGCTTTGGGAATATGCTTGGTGACTTCTTTTCATTTGGCTTCAGAGCTCATCTATCCAGAGCATGTCCTGCTTTGAGTAACCAAACTATTTGCCTGCTTCTCTCACATATGACATCTTTACTACTTACACATTTCTAGCCATTCTAACTACTGCATTTTCTAAATTTTAGAGTCATGCCATCATTGTGGTTTACTTTAAACTCTCTTCTTTCTTGTTCAACAGGTATGGCCAGTCACCCCCCAATACCCATCTTGGAACTTGCAGATCACATAGAAAGATTGAAAGCAAATGACAATTTGAAGTTCTCACAGGAGTATGAGGTAATTTTCCCCAATTTCTCATTATTCAAATTGTTCAAACGTCCTGCTTTCTATTTCACTAGACTTTTCTCTGATAGGTACCCATCCTCATGGTGCCAGTTTTCTATGATATTAAAACAATGATAAAAAAAAGTTTTCAGTGTAAAATGACTACACTGGTTAGCTTGCTCCTTTACTTGTAAAAATCTATTCTCTTTTATAAGGCTGTGTTGTCAGGCAGATTCCACGGGCACATACTTGAAGTGATGTGTGAACGATACAGCACTTACTCTTTTGAATATATGTAAACATCTATCTACTCTGCAGTTAAAAGATCCTTAGATTATTTAAAAAATATCCAGTGTAATGTTGACAGGACATACACAGTACAAGGTTCAAAGGAACTGTAGTCCACTGTGTTAATTTTGCATGGTTTGAAAGAATTTGCAATTGCCTGGTGTCTTTCTTAATATAACAGTTTCAAGACATAGTATTTTCCTCCTTTAAATAATACCACATTGATAATCTGTGAACGATGGTGTCAAAGAGCATGAAAGAATTTAACTGGAAAAGAGTAATCATTTGCAAGCCACCTTGTCAGTAATCCATAGAGTATACCTTCCCAGACAGGCATTGGTACTGTGGAGAGTAACAGCCTCTCATGTCAGTAATTTGTGGCTAAGGGGACTTCAATAGCCTTCCATTAAACACAGTAAATTATAGCTGTTTCTTCAACGCCAATATGGTCTATGTCAAAAATCTGTAGATAAAGTATACACTGAACCATCAGAAAAACAATGCTGCTTTAGAGCAGCTGTGGGCGGTCATGTCAGTGATCCAAGGATTAACAGCTCCCAGGGGGATCATTGATATAGTATTTTCTTTATAGTCTGTTATGTCACTAATCCTTGCTTAAAATTCCCAAAGACTTTTTTAGCATGGTGAAGTAAAAACCCATGTTACTGTCATTCTTTTAGAGACTGCCTATTCATTGCATTTGAAGGTTCATACAAACTGTCAGTGCAATAAAAAAACACTAAAGAAGACTTTCAAATGTTGGTTACATACTAATATGTGACTGCATGGTACAGAGATCCTGTATTTTAAAAAATCTTGACAGAAGGTGTTAAAAATTAACACTAACTACTATGACAGAGAACTACAATTGTATATTATTTAGTTGAACACATTATTCAGAAAAACCTTGACTACTCTAAAGAATAATCTCATTAGATGTTAAAAGGAAAATATAGTCTCAACTATTTGTGGAAATAAATTCATTTGAAGAGTATCTCAGGATTGCTGTTTACTGTCACAAACACAAAAAATGTGTGAGTGTCTTCTCATATTTCTGTGTGTAGAACCTGAGTTCTTAAGTATGAAGATTTTCATATATAAAGAATCAGACCAGGAAATATATGTCACAGGATGTTCACCATAAAAAAAAAAAGCTAACATTTGGTAGAAATTTGAAAATAATTTCCTGTTGGACTATGGGCAAATTCCTTGAAAATCTGTGTAGGAAATTCCATTTAATAAATAAAAAACACCATTAGAAGTCATGTAATGTAGTACAAATTCCATAAAAATAAACAATGCACCTCTATTACATCTTGAGCATGTTGTGGAGACGACATGCTTCTTTTTATGCTGTAATATAACTTAAAAGTTTTGGTGTTTTATATTTCCTTTACTATTTATATTGTTAAAATAATATTGAGATCATAATCCTATTTACAGCCAGCATTGTGAAGATACATTAAATCATTAAATTCTTAGAATCTGTCCCTCCAGAACTTTGTATCTGTCCGTGTAAACAGGCCAGCTTTCACATTCTATTTTATTCTTATTTTTACAAAACAGACTATCTGAGGCAGAGTGATCAGACACTCAAGATTAAAATGTGGGCAATTGTAGGTCAACATCAAGCATCATTCACATTGCTTTGCCCAAAGAGGTTCAACATTTATCTTTGAAATCCCAGCTTTAGAGATACCACTTCATTTCCATCTAGTCCAATGTTCATGCATTTTGAAACAGCATTAGTTAAAAGCACTGCTCTTTGGTTTCATGGTTTAGTCTAGGCAGTGGACTAAGGCTGCAGTTTGATGATCACTGTAAGTCATCTCCCTGTCTTGGCTATGCATTCCTGTTGTCTCTTGTGCCAATCCTGGCACTAGCACATATGCAGCTGTTCAAGGATTATCTCAGGAAATAGATTCAGCTGAAAACTAATTGTTTTATTTTCCTTTGCTGTTTTCAGTTGGGTCAATTCCCTGAACTAGCTCACCACATGGCTGCGTGAGCTTTAGTGCCAGCACAAGGGAGTTGGTGGGAACATTTGTGGTTGGGGATTGGGACCTTCTCTTTCAGCAGCAGTCCTCACTAATGTCCCTTAAAAGCAACTATCTGATTCTGAGGCAGAAATGGGTACAGATGGTAGCAGTTCAGTTATTATCACTTTAGATTACATTTGAACTAGTAATACAGAAGAAAAAAGAGGTATTTTTCACCTTCACGAGCTAAAGGTGTAACACGTAGCAGAAAACCACTGACCTTTATTGATAGTAATAAAATCCTCCAGATAATTCCCATTTTGGAATACAAACATTTTTCATCAGTTACAACTGATGATTTTTATTTTTTTTTTCATAATGGCCTTTCTTTTTTGGCACTCCATTATTTTGTTTTACTTTTTATGGAATTTCATACATTGCAGGGATTAAATTCTTCAAGCAACAAACCGATAGTATACAACACCTATTCTGACATCTTTGTGATACAAAAAAATAAAATGTAAATACACAGTTTCCTGATGAACACTGACTTCTAATCCAGTTTGTAGAATTTCTTTCAGGAGGTTAGCTCCATTTCAAATGGATGTTTCAATTATTTTTAGCATACCCTACATTAGTTGCCACTTCCAAAGAATTACTTGCTTCACAACTCAAACATACCTGCTCATACTATATGCACCCTTTTCAGGTATTCAGAAGTATTTGAATACTTGCTCCAATTCCCTCCTTGCTCCTGTACCATCCACTGCCTTTTGATCAGAATTTCTGATCAAAATTGCATACAGGTTTGGTTTTCTCCTTTTGGAAGAATATCACTTCCTTGCCTGTTCCCACTTTCTCTTCAGAGACACAGGAACCTCCCCACCCCTTCAGTATTTCCAAAAGAGAGAAAAAGTTTTCTTACAGAAGGCACACATCTACATGCTCTCTCCTCTGATTATTTATACACTCTGGTGTAATTTGCTAATGAAATCCCCTAGTAGCCTCCTAGGGAAGGTGGAGGAAAATTTCTTTGTCAACTTGGACCATGAGATCTCAAATACTCCCAAAATCAACCCACTATTCCCCATTCATCTAGAACAAAGCTTCCCAAATGGGGTTTGTTTGTTTGGTGGTTGGTTTTTTTTCTTTTCCTGAGAATATCTTCCTTTTTGTGCTGTGTGACAACTAGTTTAGAAAATCTAAAATTGTCATTGAAGAAATCTTAAATCCAAACTGCATCCGCCTGCAGTCTGGTTCTGAAAGGAACACCCGGGGTAATGTGGCAAGTTGAGAAAACAGGTATTGCAAAAAAAGTAAGTAGCAATATACTTAAGTATAAACTATATATTCTCAGAAAAAGAAAAAAAATGAAAAAAAAATAAAAAAAAAAAGAAGAACTCTTTCATTGCTATATTGGTAAAAGGAGTGTATTCTCCAGTGCAGATCATCTTCCAGCTGCATACTGTTTTCTAAGCTCTGATGTTATCAATTGGAGGAGTTCCTACTTCTACAAGTCTTCAGAAACTGTTTCATAGCGACTTAAAGATTTTTACTGTTCCAAGATTTAAATAAAATAATTCACCTGTTGAATGAAGTGGTTTTGTAGTTGTAGCAAAGATAGAGTTCTTCTCAGTAAAGTGCATTTCTACTTCAAAATAAATTTTTCATAATTTTTATTTTTTTATTATTTTTTATTATTAGCTTGCCATCCCGAAGCCTTAGCAAAATGTTGGTTTACTTTGTTAATATGACATATTCTTTATGTCACATAGTTCTTTTGTATTACCTAACCTAAAGACAAGGTTCTTGACCCCAACTGATTATATGAAGCTTTTGCTGAGTTTGGCAGTTTCAGTGGCCTTTTTATGTAATACAAGGCTCCATATGGACTTGACAGCTGCTAAGTAGAAAGCCATATTCATAGAAATCTGACCTTTTTATCATATCTCCTTGTTAACTTCAGAATGTAACAATAAAAAGTGGTCATGGAGATACACTAATGTTCTGACTGCTTTATGCAATACACTAGATGTATGTGTGAAGTCATTTCCTCCTGTATCATAGAATAGAAAACTTCTTCCTCCAAAGCAGACTGCTGTGTCTTGTGTAAAACAGTTTCACACTTACTATCCGAGATATGTAGGCATAGCTTTACATCCTCAAGGAAGTAGATTGGGATTCATACCATTTTTGTGTGAGAACCTTTCACTGCAACACAGAAATTACATTACCATCCTCATTGTGTTACTGTGTGATTTACTGTGTACATGTGTGTGTGTGCACTGGTTAATTGTTACGAGACGTTGTATATAATTTTATTGTTTTTCCTCATCAGGCTCTTTCTGTACATCACAGCCAGTTTTCTGCTTTAACACTGAGTATTGGAAAAGATGAAGATGCATTTCGACTCTGTGCCACACTGCTGTACTGTTACAAGTTTTATTGTAGCTTTTCAGTATCAGTGGGTAGGATTTGTGATGAGAAGACAATTTACTTTTAATATAGTACATTTTTCTTTTTGTATCTTAGGCTGCAACAAGATAAACACTGGACACTAAAACATAATAAATTTTATATAGTAGAAGCACATATAAAGCTTGTTATTGATATAAAACACTTTAAAAGTCCATGAAGATCAGATGACAGAATCTGTACCAAAGAAAACAGCTGCATTTAACTGCCATATCATTACAAATAATAGTGACTCATATGCAAAAATCAATTTCTTCTCAACAAAAAACTGTTTTCTATTCTTTGTCTTTGCAATAATTTAATAATATTTATATTTATTTTTATTTTTATAATTTTATTTATATTTATATTTAACTTTATAATATTAGAAACATTATTTATTGGTACTCTTTACTTTCATAGGATGTGCTCCATTTATTGAGAAACAGTGTAGTCAGTGAATGATGAAAAGTTGTCTTTTTATTAATAGTGCATATGCTGTTGCATTCCCCTAGGTTGTTTGGTGCTTAGTTCCACCTAGAGAAATATCCCAGCCACCAGGACAGTTATAACAGAGAATTTTAAAGACATAATGGAGGAATCTGAAGTGGCACTAGTCAAGATTTATAGTAGGGTATTATCTCCTTCCTTTATGCCATAAATGCTTCCTTGGGATAATAGCGTTTGTTTATGCTTATGTGATTAAAATAATTTTCAGATAAAAGCTGGTGTTGTTCTATTAGGATGCTAGGTTTTGGTCTGATACCTAATGCTATTTTGCCAAGGAATTGCATGGATTCAGCTTAAATAGTGAAGTAAAAATATAAATAATAAATGTCAGGTTTATTTTGCCAACTGGAAACATTAATGTATGCAGAAAAAGTAGTCCACTTCTTTTAGCACGAGAAATTATTCAAGGACATGTAGGTCACTATAGGTAAAACTGCGTTTTGTTGGGGTTGTTTAGAATGATTCATTTGCAACATTTTTAGGGGGTTTATGGAGGGAAATGGAGGAATCACTGAAGAAATTAACTCCTTTACTCCTTTCTTAAAAGAATGAAAGTTGACAGTGCTTTAAAAATATGTTGAAAATTTAAAGCAGCCTCACTGTCTCACATGAGACAAAGTTTAGCGTTCAAGAGCTGCCGTATTTTATGTACTATATAAAACAAAACAGCATGATGCTTTAATCACAAAAATATTTAAACTAAGCAAGGTATTTAATTAATCAAGTATTATTCTGCTCCTGAAATTTATTTCCTACCAGAAGTTGAGTGTAAATCTCTGTTATCAACACAAAATTATTTTCGCCACAACTGGTTATGGTATCAAAGACAAAGGATTGTAATTGCAGATGGGGGATCAACAGATTGTGCTTAAAACAGAAGGCAGAGAAATATACAACAGTAGGAACACTTCTTAAAAAGTTAGGTTTTCTAAAGCTTTTTATGTAATAGAGACTGCCCTTCAAAGATTTTTTTAAATAATGATTATTTTCCTCCTTAAATATACCTTAGTTATATGCAGATATAGCTTGTTTTTTTCCCACTGAAATAAAGTTTTATATGATCTCATTTGATCATAGAAACATTAGCTTGATATTGTAGAGGAAGTATCTTTGCTCTTGAGAGGAGTCTGGCAAAACCTACAAATTTCTAGCTATTCTTGAACATCTGAGTCATTTTCCTTCAAGAGTCAACAGGAAATGTCTCTTCTGTGCTTTTTAGACTGTTTTTAGGGCCAGGATACAAACATATTTGAGATTTTATAATGCAAAAAATATGGGGGTTTCCCCCTGTATCACTTGAAAATGCCAGCCTTTACGGTGTGATGTGAAAAACTCTGCCTTAATAAGAAACCATAATTCCAGTTGGCAAGTTACTATGATCACATATTACCATTCATGCATCCAGCATTCATATTTTGGTAATGCAGTATGTAAATCTCTTTCTATTAGCAAGTTTCCTGCATAATACAACAGCATCCTATTATGGTTTCATCAGCTATGATATGAAATCATTGTAATCACTGGCATTGATAAAAGAGGGTCAAATTGTTCATTTTTATGGGTAGCTGACTACTTTCTTCGGTTATGAAGATTTTATTTGTATTGACATCCTCTCAAATATGTCTTTTTCATTCTTTTTTCTCTACGTGGCCTTGGGTTTCTCTCTGACCCAGTGCTTTTTGATGATTTAATTTGAGCCTCAAGCACAGCGCCCACAGTGCTGGGAAAGTCTGTACAGGACTTGCTTCCTTTCTGTTCTGGGCTTGTGAAACCTATGCAGTGACTCACAAAGCCCATGAGACACTAAGGATCAGACCTGCTGGCTAATAATTAGCTGGCATAGTGACCCTTAGCAGAGCACTGTTCCAGGGCAGGCTTATGCATATGTTAGCTTACACCAGGAAGGGTGCCATTTTGTCATAGGCATTCCTTCCCCAGCAGTGTCCCACAATATACTCCTGGAAGATCACAGCAGGAAGCATTTGCCTCTTGTTTAAGTAGCATGAGGAAAACCTCACAATGAGCAGGTGCACAGTTTACCTGTACCTGTTTGTTGGAACTTCTTCTGGAAACATGTTTTGGTTACCATGATTCATAGCCAAAGGACTATTTTATAGATGGTGCATTGTACTAGTAAATGTTGTTCTAGTCTTTTCCCAGTAACAGAACAGACTTTCTTTCAGGACCCAACCATTTAGAACATAATAGCTGAAAGATTAGTCAAAGCATGGGAGGGTAATAACAGTATTACAGATACCTTTAATTCTTTTGCACAAAACACCCGTACTACTCAGTTATGCTATGAAGAAACCCAGTTCTTTGTTAATGACAGCTTTATTGAAGGCAAGCTTTCAGAATGAATATACTAGAAATCCTATTAAAGTGCCATCCATTAAACCATTAAAGCACTCATTAAAACTGTTAGTACAGACTTGTTATTCATGAGTTATTGGTCTTTCACACTTCTGAAATGTGTCTGCCAATACCACTCTACTCTTTGTTCCAGTGTGGCTATTAAATCTGAGGAAATATAGATTAACTTTCTTTTGCCAAATTGGTGCTTTGTGGGAGGATAGTAAGGCCACAAAGTGGTTTAGATTGGTGAGAAAAACAGGAAAGATTAAAGTTCAGTCCATTTGCCTGGTTTTGACATAATTTATGTTAACTATGTCTGCATGCAGGCCTAAATATTAATCACTGAATTACACCATCTGGCCATACGTCATACAGAGAAGTGAATGGGGAATAAAGTATGCTGCTGTGATGAACATATCCTCATCTACTTGTACAAATAGCTGACAGAGAAAGGTGCTGTTTGATTTATATTTTTTTGATATCGAAAAGCAGCTTTAGGTCACTTGAACAGTAAGGAGTGAAAAGGGCAAGAACAACACTGAACAGTTGAAGCTAAGCTTTAAAAGTAAATTACTCAATAACCCATAAATATATAATCTATATGATCTATAAATATATAATCTATAAATAATCTATTAACAATAGGTATAATATAGAGCTGAAGCTCTTTCTCATAATGGGTAAGAATCTAGTTAGACTGTAATTTTCTAAGTGCAACTGTATATGCAGAAATGCACCTTGAACTTAACTTTATGTTTGCAAGTAGTTGTAATTATGAATTGATAACTTATGGGTTTTTAAATTTTTCTATATCCTTTTTATTTTTGATAAGGTAATGCCAAGTCCTGCAGCCCAGGTTCAAAACTAGCAGGATGTTAGTCAGCTGGTTTATTCTGTTATTTTCTAGTTTTTTTGTCAAGTGTGGAGAGAAAATATATGTGACATCTTACATTGTGAAGCAATTTCCAGAATATTTGGTCACTGTAAGTAAAAACCTAAAAGATCAGACGGAGTGTCTCCTTCAGTTACATATCTAGAACTGGGCAGGGCAGTGCTTGTCTCATTCTGGGGCAGTGGGCTGCTTTTTAGCTAGCATATTTGCATATAAGCCTCTCAAAAAGTTCTGAGTAGGTAGTCACAGACAGTGTAGGTGTCGTTTATTCCTGGTCAAATAATTGATTTTATTTAAAAATTTCTTTAGAGTATAGTGTGCTAATATGTTTAGAGCATCTTCCATTTGTTTTGAAATTACTATGTTTATGTTCTAAATTATTAATAGAATTCTAAGCTAAAACCATGCTAATTACTTTTTAAAATACTGAAAACATGACCTGCAGATATCCTGCACAAGTTATTCACCTCCATTCACTCAAAAAAGAAAAGAGGAGAGATTCTTGCTGAGAGAAGTCATTATGTAAATTTGATTGCTTTTCAAGTCATACAGTGTAGATAAATTGGTGGTCAGTTGATGAAGAGGTATATTAACATGTCTTAAATATACTATATATGCATATGACTCTTCTTTTCCCGGCGCCGATGGAAATGTGGTCCAAATTCTTTCTCTTCGGATTAGATTAAATATATAGTACTTAGCAGTAAAGATAAAAATATTTGTGTTTATAAATGAAGCAGCGCTTACCTGTTTCAAGATTCTATCAACCATCCATCTCAGAGGATGGTAAAACATTACTATGATGAAACTAAATTCTAACAAAACAGAATAAAAATTCATAAATAGGAATTTCACTGTATAGTCAGAAAAAGAAGTATTTTGGTGGAACAAGGACCAAGCCCTAATATTGGAAGGATCAGGCTGCTATGTTTATAGTTAAGCTCAGCACAGAAGCGATGTCTAGTTTTGAAGTGGCAGAATACCGATTGAGTATTACAGCAACCTGGCATAGAGAGCTGCTGATTGTTAACAGGTTTAAGCAAAGAGCATGAGCTGCAAACAAGAGTTGCATATACATGTTGATGAAACAATTTTAGGTTCTCTAATGTTACAGAAAGGGAAAGTAAAACAATATGTTATTATCTCAGAATGAGATCACCTTTCATATGGGGCATGAGCAGGTACCATCTGTTATGTCTATTTTTTATTTACCCAGTTGTATGTATACCTCAGCCACATAAAAGTAAGTAGTAAGAGCCTGAATTCTCCCAAATGGTGAAGAATGAAGTGCAGGACAAGCTTCAGTAACTCCACCCCTGGAACATGAAGGAAGCAAGAAATAAACAGTGATTCTAGAACCATATAGTTATGTGTATAAATACGAGATTATTTGTAAGTTTACATTTCAAATATGCCTGAATTGTTCTCTTATTTATGACTCAAGGAAATAAAAATCAAGTCTCTTTATGTTTTCCCTGGATGATATGCAGTTGGTTCCCTGAGCAATATTGGTATCATGTGTTGGCCCGGCATCAAAATGGAAAAACAGAAACAACATTATTTTTCTTCTGGAAAACTTCTTCAGGAACATTTGGAATTTATTTAGTAAACAGGACACTGAATTGTTTGAAGATGTGCACTTAGTAATAGAGAAAACCAAAAATATTTATTCCCCTCTATCCCAGTGTTTTTGAGATTTCTGATATTTTTTTCATTCTCTGTTATGTTAGACCCCCTCCTTGCCAAACTGAGTAAAAAGGTAAAAAGATGGATAGCATACCTTTGCTATTCTGAAAAGAAAGCCTTGGATTTGAAAAGCTTATGGTTTAAATTCCTGATGGAAATTTGAGATGCATGAATACGAAATGCTTTATATGTTATATATGTTACAATGTGTCCCAAAGTCATAATTTTCTTTCAAAACCAAAATATTTCCAGACTAAACTATAGGACCATGTGGTTTATAGTCATTATAAATACAACAAGTACCCTGTGCTTAGCTAAAATTTTCCTTTTCTTCTCTTTCTCTCTTGAAGTCTATTGATCCTGGTCAGCAGTTCACATGGGAACACTCTAACCTGGAAGTAAACAAACCAAAGAATAGATACGCAAATGTAATTGCATATGACCATTCTCGTGTTCTTCTCTCAGCAATAGAAGGTAAGGAGACCTTTAAACTTAAACTAATTAAATCCTAAAATCCAGTATAATTTTACCTCCTGATATCTTTGCATGGTAATATACATAAGTGTTAACTGAAATGCTTCCAGTAAATTCCTATAATGACAATCTGTTTCTGATGTTCGTTCTCATCATAATTCAGTATGAAAATTCACTAAAATTGACATGGGGTCACATATAGCACTGAATGCATCAGTCCTTGTGTGTATGCCAACATGTTATCTAAAGTAAATTATCACTACTCTTTACTTACACTAACCCTACAAAGCAAATATAGCAGTAGCCATGCATGAATTGACGTTTTTGTTGATGAATGACATTATCAACATATGTGATTATTGAGTTTCAGTTGCTGAATTCTAAAAAAAATCACCTCAGCTTTATGTTCCCAGGGAGAATTTTCAGAAATCTCTGTTGAAACTTCCCCTTTTTTCTTGTCATTTACAGTCTGAATGTTAAACAAGCATGTTTAAACAAATGCCCATACACAGACATTGTTGGAACTTCAGTATTTCACCACTAAAAGATTGGCAGAGGGCTGTAATGAGAGCTTGTCTGTCAAAAAGACAGCTTTCTCTGTCAAAAAGCTTTCCAAAAAGTTGTACATTTTAGAGTTTTAACCAAAGCAAACTGTCCAAGTTGATCAGCCCTAGATAGTGGTTTTTATCTCTTTTACCAAGCACTAAAGCAATGGGAAGCACTGGTTTTCAGTCAGAGGATTTATTTTCTTACCAGTTTTGCCTTACTATTAACCCACTTCCTGGGATGAAGACACATTTTCAATTTATTCCCTTGGTTGACAGTCAGGAATTAATGATGGTCAATGTAATCAATTATATACTTAAGTGAAACAATTTAAATGAAAACAAAATTTACCTTTAGTAACTCTGGCAGGAGTTGCATATGATACATAAGACGTAGGGAACTGTATTCAAGGTCATAATTATTTCATTCCTAACATGCTACAAGTTAAACTGCAAGGTGTTTTAATTAACAGTAATAAACAGCTTCTTATCTTTGGTTACTCCAGACCTGAAGACAGTGGATAGAGGAGGGACAATATTTATAGGTGTAATCCGTTTTAATATTAGCTGCTTGATGAAGAAAAGGCAATCCCACTGATTGAAGTTTAGATCTTCCCTTATTTATTGCAGCTGCATACTGTGTTGATAACACAGATAAGAGCTTCTCAAATATATTAGAAAATTTAAATGATTGCTTTGGAGAATTTGCATATGACAATCTGCTCACATTTCTTCCACCTCTGCAGCTTATATAGCAGTTCTGACAAGATTTTTTTGTAACACCTCTTAAAATTTCTCACATTGCCTTGTAGAAGAATATAGCTGTGTAGAAAGCTGCTACTACCTGGTAGAACTGCTCGTCTCAACATTGAAGAGAGGGTACTTTCATTACCATTATATGTGATGTAATTCAAGAAAAATATCCCTTTCTGTGTCAGTGGTTCAGACAAGAGAACTAAGTACATGATCAGAAAAGGCCAAGAACAGGAATTGGACATAGGTTCTAAATTGTTATGTAAAGTTCTTTAGAACAAAACGTTTAACTCAGAAATAAGTCTATATGACAGAAGACTCAAGATTTTCACAGGGTATTTTATGGAAAAAGAGTTGTGTCATGGGAGAAAGAAGGGGAAAAATATAACTGCAAATAAATATGTTTGTAAATTCGTGTCAGATATTTGGGCTTAAAAAGTTCTGCCGGGTTCCCTTTCATGTAAATGACCCACGGAATTTGGTTCCCTTAAAGAAAATTAACGTATTCAGAGAATGGGAAGAAAATCTAAGAGACAAACCAGAAAACGTTAGTCAAAGTAATTCAAAATATCAAATTACACAGTACATTAGATTACGTTTTAAAATAATAGATAGTACAAATATGAAAAAAATCTACATTGTACCTGTAGGAAAGAACTGAGCAATTTAAAGAGCAGGGACAGCATACAGTTAAAATGTAATGTTTGATTCCCTTTTTTTGAGTAAGAAATACTACTATGAGGTTAAAATTTCTAACCCTGTAATAGTCAGTGACCCTAAACAAAGAAAAATGTAATAACCCTTTGAAATGTCAGTGTTAGATGTAAAACCACAAATGGGATTTTGACCCATTTCGTGATTTGCGTAATTTTAAGTACTTTCTCAGTCTTCAGTTTATGCTGCATAAAGCAATATAAATCAAATATTAAATGCCTTTTCATGCTCTTATAGTTTGTCTTGAAAACAGTAATAAATTAGTGTTGAATTATCCTTTTAATTTTTTTCCCATTGGGATTTTATATGATTGTCTTTCTGAAATTCTTTGTGTGTATCTTCCTAAGTTTAATACGGTGGTCTTAGCATTTGGTAATAAGTGTTTTTCAACTTCGAAGTAAATATTCCTACAATGATAATATGCAGTTTGCCTAGCATCTTAATTAGTAGTCAGCTGCATTTGTTTTCATTCTACCAGGGAAACCAGTATTTTGAATATTCTTACAAAAAAAATAAAATTCCTTTACCTGTGTTACTACACAAGTTGATCAGGACCTAAATTTGGACTACATTACATTTTGTTACAACTATATGGAGAATATTTGATTGGATTTTACGTATAGGCCTTGTCTGCAATTCCTCAGTGGCCATAAGACTAATATTGTCAGTGAAGTTTGAATAATAACTGATCTTTCTCAGATGAAAAACTCCATTTTACACGTAAATGCTGGGTCCCTGTTAAAGAGTAAATATATATGAAAAAGAAACTAAGCATCTGTTAAACTGTAATCCTACACTGATGGTTACTTTGCCTCTTGATGGTGTTGCATAAATATGGAATACTGTAATTGCTACTCTAGAGTGGGATGCAAGGCCAGTTTTGTTCAGTTGCCTGTCTGTGACTGTAGCCACTATGAAGCAATTCCTAGAAAGTCTTAAGAAACAGATATTTGAAATTACTTCTTTCCACGTATTGATAATATCAAGTTGTTAAAAATTGCATTAGCCACGAAACACAAGGCTTAGTAATGCTTTCAAAGTGTTTATTTTGGTACCTTTTATAGCTCTTATTAAACATGTTTAAACCTCGTTTTGAATCCCTGTTACATTTTTGCCCTCTGTAATTGCATATAGCATGAATTGCTCACTTTGCAATAATTTTTGATATTATTAAACTCACCTCTGTTTAAATTTTATTATATCAGGTGTCCCTTTGGAGGGAAAACTGAGATTAGATGTGGTAATTTGAATTTCCACCTGAAAGAAAATATTACTTTGCAAACTTTTGTTCCTATGTTCGTGAAATCTCATCACTCATGTAGTGCGGTCTTTGGATGTGTCTTGGAATTTTACAGTATACTGAAAGAATGTTTTAACATAGTAAAGCTTATTGTATGCATCTAAATGGATTTGAGGGTAGAGTTTATTGATTAAAAGAGACATAGATTCAGTTAAAATAGGTAGGTCTGTGATCTTAAGCTTCTAAGGAGAAATAAAATACTGGGAGAAAATTATTAAACAGTCTGCATTTTAAAAAGTCTTGTCAATTCTTTTAGGAGACATCGAAGACTAAATGTCTGCCATATGTGATATGATTTGTGTAACACCAGTGATTAAAAAAATTTTGAAAAATAATATCTATCATATTCGAAGTAAATATTCCTACAATGATAATATGCAGTTTGCCTAGCATCTTAATTAGTAGTCAGCTGCATTTGTTTTCATTCTACCAGGGAAACCAGTATTTTGAATATTCTTACAAAAAAAATAAAATTCCTTTACCTGTGTTACTACACAAGTTGATCAGGACCTAAATTTGGACTACATTACATTTTGTTACAACTATATGGAGAATATTTGATTGGATTTTACGTATAGGCCTTGTCTGCAATTCCTCAGTGGCCATAAGACTAATATTGTCAGTGAAGTTTGAATAATAACTGATCTTTCTCAGATGAAAAACTCCATTTTACACGTAAATGCTGGGTCCCTGTTAAAGAGTAAATATATATGAAAAAGAAACTAAGCATCTGTTAAACTGTAATCCTACACTGATGGTTACTTTGCCTCTTGATGGTGTTGCATAAATATGGAATACTGTAATTGCTACTCTAGAGTGGGATGCAAGGCCAGTTTTGTTCAGTTGCCTGTCTGTGACTGTAGCCACTATGAAGCAATTCCTAGAAAGTCTTAAGAAACAGATATTTGAAATTACTTCTTTCCACGTATTGATAATATCAAGTTGTTAAAAATTGCATTAGCCACGAAACACAAGGCTTAGTAATGCTTTCAAAGTGTTTATTTTGGTACCTTTTATAGCTCTTATTAAACATGTTTAAACCTCGTTTTGAATCCCTGTTACATTTTTGCCCTCTGTAATTGCATATAGCATGAATTGCTCACTTTGCAATAATTTTTGATATTATTAAACTCACCTCTGTTTAAATTTTATTATATCAGGTGTCCCTTTGGAGGGAAAACTGAGATTAGATGTGGTAATTTGAATTTCCACCTGAAAGAAAATATTACTTTGCAAACTTTTGTTCCTATGTTCGTGAAATCTCATCACTCATGTAGTGCGGTCTTTGGATGTGTCTTGGAATTTTACAGTATACTGAAAGAATGTTTTAACATAGTAAAGCTTATTGTATGCATCTAAATGGATTTGAGGGTAGAGTTTATTGATTAAAAGAGACATAGATTCAGTTAAAATAGGTAGGTCTGTGATCTTAAGCTTCTAAGGAGAAATAAAATACTGGGAGAAAATTATTAAACAGTCTGCATTTTAAAAAGTCTTGTCAATTCTTTTAGGAGACATCGAAGACTAAATGTCTGCCATATGTGATATGATTTGTGTAACACCAGTGATTAAAAAAATTTTGAAAAATAATATCTATCATATTTCAGCAGTGTAATTTTTTTTTTTTTTTAATGGGAAATTTAGTGGCTTTAAAATGCTGCTGCAGCCAAAAGCCTCTGGCTGTAATATAAATGGTCATGAAAGAAAAAGGCAAGAAACGGCTAATAATGTTACTTGTTTGATTGCCAGTTATCAGTAAAATATCATCAGGTATGTAGACCATCATCTTTAGATTTAGCAAGTATTCTAGTCAATATAAGTTCCTAAACATCTATTGAACATTATTGGGCTATACAAATTATTTGCGCTGTCTTGCTTTCATTTGTGTTGCATTCTGCTAACAATATATAATTACATACTTAGAGTAATTGAATGCCCCTTCACCCTGCAACTCTGGAGTGCCTTAGAAGCAACAAAAGTATTTCAGTGATGAGGGGTACAGAAAGATCAGGGTACAGAAAGATTCTACATGCTTGGTGATGTAGAAGTCCGTATGAAGTGGACTCCATAGAATAGACTTCATTGTGGCTCTGTCAGCAACAATGCAGAGACAACTTGTAGGAGTGTAATAATTTTGGCCTGTGGATCTGTTTATGCTGTTATAGTTGTAACAACAAAAAATACGGTGTCATTCTTGATACCCTTGAAATTATCTCAGAACAATTCTTTTTCCTCTGTATGTGCTTATACTGTCCGTTGAGGGAAGCTTCAGCAAAACATCCAGTGAATTTGTTCTTGAGTGGGTACTAAAGATTTGGCACCTCACAGTTTACTGTGCACATTCATATTGAAACTGGTTTTTGCAGGAATTATCATAGGATCTGTTATCATAGGATAACTGTTTTCAGGAAATCAAGTGAATAATTCTGAAGTCTTCATTATTAGTCTTGTGGATCTGAGTCTATGTTGCAGCAAGTTGTACTGTCATCTCAGTTCATAAGTATAGTCTCAGCACAAATCAGAAGCTATAGACCTCAATTTTTTAAATCTTTTGCACTTTAATTTTGGCATTGTCTAATTTTATTTCATTACTCATTCACTCTTACTCTGTAAAATCTGGACTGTTTTGATCTCTTGAGATATTTGAAAATGGAATTTGTTTATGCTCAACTACTCACCTGATTCTTCCCCCATCGCACTCAGTTCCTGCCTGACAGAGTAAGGAGATTGCAGACTGGTCATTCATCACCATAGTTGAAAAGGCTACTAGAAAATAGTTATGGTAGAATTACGATCTGAAAGCTTAGTCTTTAGATGACTTTTTGTGCAGAAACTGTATCTGCCTTCATGAAATTTGTAAAAGTCAGGTTATACTGCATGGATATGCCATCCTAAATCTGCAATGAACCCCACTGATGCCAATAAACTTAGTTAAGGATCATATCAATATTACTGAAGGCAGAATTTGGTTGCTCTTTCCCCTTCTTTACTCGTGTTTTTACAGAACAACTGACCTCTCTTACCTATTAAACTGAAATTTAAATAATGATGGCAGGTGCTGCTGTGCTAGTGGGTATGTTGCCTTCAAGCTATAGCAGCTAACAAAGGTATGCAGGATTTCATTGTACTGCAGTCAGACTAGTTGTCATTTGATTGTTTTTGCAGTATTAGACTTGACAGAGAATTGTTTAGCTTTCTCGACTCTGAATGAGGTTATGGCCAGAAAAGTCTTTGCAGAAAGTGTCATTTTAATATTTAGATTTATTTGTCCTTGATAATTGTTTCTGCTTGGTCAATGTAGATATTTATAGATGTTCAGGTTTTGCATATGTTATTTTTAAACTGCACACACTTCATTAGGCCTCTTATGATAAGGCACCTTCCCTAGAGGGCTTTAAGTTCAGGCGTTGTGGGGACATAGCTGATAAAGCAAAAACTGGTTTGGCAAAGTGTGAGATAGAAAGTGAGAGTGGGAAAATGGTATTACAGAATACAAAAGGGGTTTGGAACAGGATTTGAAACTGAGGTCATGCATGAAAACAGTGATGGAAAGAGACTGTGAGAAATGGGCGTGATACTTGAAGGGACTATGAGAACGGATGGAGAACAAAGAAAACACCCAATGTGTACTGTGGGTAAAAGAGTCAATGGTGCTGAGAACTGTAAATCATATTGTTCTGTTGATAAGACATAACCTTATAGAGTACTGTATTCTACTAGAGATAAACCTTGATGAAAATCTTCTAACTGTGCAAAGTGTTGGAGCAGCATCTAGTTTTTCCCAAAACTGCATTGGTTAAGTTACTAAAAGTTGCTCAGGTTCTATGGTAAATGGACTTTCCTGTCCATGTCCCAGCCATTTCCTTTTCATGCTCCATGAGGCTGAGTTGCCTTGTAAAAGGATTTTTCTGGCTAAAGCATTTTTTGTGTCCTCTTGATTGAAGGCAAGTGGAGAAATAGAGTGGAAATTTCCAGTTTAGAGTCTTTACAATTTTAGACATTCTGAATTTTTTCACATCAGGTACCAGGACTGGCTGCTAAGATTTGTAAAGATCATTCTTTAGCGCACAGTTTGCAATACTTCTCATGCTTAATTTTCACGCTGAGTTTGTGCAATATCAGCTCCAGAGGACAGCTTTCCCAGAAGATCATTTAACCACTTTACAAAGTGTTGTTTTTCTTTTTCATTTTTTCCTCAGGCTTTTATTTATAACATATGCTTCAAAGTATGATACCAGGCATCATAATATAATTCTAATTTATGCAGAAAACATTTCTTACCAGCTTTCTCTGTTCCTTTGGTAATAATACCCAGTTGGTGTAGATTTCTTCTATTTGCTTCATTTTTCTTTCTCATCTGTTTTGTGCAAAAATGTTTTATTATCTTGATAAAGGAGGAAAATACGGCATTGTGCCTGGCAGTTGTATTTTCTAAGTCATTAATTCCAATAACCACAATAAGAAGTGTCATGTACAGAGTTTCAGGTCTACAAGAGTGAGGCTTTTGAACTCCAATTTCTGCCTTTCATGGTGGGAAATCATGCTTTTTAGCTGTAGACTATCCAAGTTTCAAAGTTTTTTTATTTGGTTTTCTTTTTCTCCCAGAAGAGTCTTTCAATCAGTTCTAATCATAGTCAACCAATCTTCCTGTCCATCCATGCATCTTGCCTGAGTAGTGCCATTTGCTGCCTTTCTTGTGCCCCTGAAGGGGACACCTTTCAGGGGCACCTTTTGTTATAAACCCTTTCCTTCCCTGAAATATTTTGTCAGATTTTTCCTTTCTATTTTACAGAAAGTCAAATCAAATTTGAATTTGTGTTCAAATGTAATTTGAACATATAAAACAAGAAAATCTATTAAGCTTTCTTGGGCACAAAGACAAAATTTTATGCCAGACTACAGCTGCAGTAACCCATAATCTCAATCATTTCAAGATTATACTGGGTCTTAATTAGTGTCACAGTTAATCAGTGGGTTTATTCATTACTAAGTAAGTAGTGGAATATAACACTAAGCTTACCCAGAATGAGTGTAGAAACTCTCCAAATTGTAGCTAAAAGCAAACAAACAAACAAAAAAAAAGTGTTAAAGTGGTACCTCTACTTCCCATTCAAATTTAAATTATTTTGGAAGACATTTTCAGATGTATGCCACTTGGTTGTCAGGAAAAACAGGAGTGTGCAGCCCGGATAATTCCTGGTTTGGGATCACCAGCAAGAGATAATACATCAGGGTAGATTTGGAGGATCAGTTTCTGACAGAAAGCTTGAGAAACATTTCATTAAAGATATTTGATAATTTATTGTGTTTCGTAGCCAAAAAAATTCAAGTCTGTTGCTTTGTGGAGTGAAAATAGTCACAGCTTTAGAAAAAGCCAGAGAGCTTGTGTCACCTGAGTGTCTTTTGAAACAGTTTGTGAAACCTGCAGCAGTTCCTGAGATTGTAGACTTGGGCATGGCAGACTGGCTGTGTAAGCACAAATCATTAATTTCTGCTCAAAGAAGTAACTTCTGTTAATTACTTTAACAAAGAACTTGTATCATTTTATTGTGATGCACAGTTCTGTATTTCAGCTAACTCCTCTAGGGAACAATTCCATGTTCAGCACTGCAGTAATATGGGAAACACTGCGTTGCCATTCCACCAGCACATGAGTATCTTTTCTTCCTCAAGTCGTCAGTTAAAAACCAGCAGTGACATTGAACCTGGTGCCTGCTGTGCTTTGTCTTCCAACGTGCACACAGTCAGAGTTAAAAGCTGCACAGTGCGATGCTGAATACAGGCAGGATGGGACTGAAACCTGTATGTCCATATTTACCCCTTTCTGTGAGTATGGCTGCCTTATTAACCCAGACCAGAACGTGATCTTCACTACAGCCAATACTCCTCAACTTTGGCAAGCAGCATGTTGTGGTCCAACTCTGAGTACCAACATGACACTGCTTACCCTCACTTAAATAGATTGCAGTTAAGAGCTGGCTCACTTCCAAGTCCCTGTAAGTCTTGTCCAAAATGTCTGATCCTCAAGCAATTGATAGCGTAGGTCCAATGTGCTCACAGGTCTTGGATTCCCTCTTCTTTTCATGCCTTTAGTTTTTTTCAGACTTACAGAGGTCTTTATTTCATGCACACACTGTATAGCAGATTCCACTGTTGCTTAAACCGGACTTACATAATGTGTTAAAATAACGGTCATAGTTAGCTTTCATTTAATGGGAAAAATGAATGCAGCAGTAATGTTAATAGTTGGACAACATTAACACTTTTCCTACATTTAGAAGAAATCCACAGAGCTCAACAAGAGTGTGAAATGGAACTTACTCAGGGCATCTGATGGAGAGGCTTCCCTGTTTGACCCAGGCAGAGGCTGCCATACTGGAGGCTGACTGCAAACCAACTTTTTAAATGCTGCTGTTTCCACTGCCAGGTCTCTCCATCTGCTACAGCTTTTCAGGCTTCTTTTGTGCTTCCTTATCAGACTGAGTCCTTTGTTTCAAATGAATGGTTATTCCCAGAGGCCATCATAATCCTTGGCTCCACAAACGGCATACACTTAGTTGCAAGTACCCATGTACCACTGAGCATACAGCCAGCTAAGATTCACCGATCCAGCTGTGCCACGGGACTTTTTTAGCTCTTGTACAACAGCACAGAAATGCCATCCCATGTTTCATGCTTCTCTCTTTGCAGGCATACCAGGCAGTGACTATATCAATGCTAACTACATAGATGGATACAGAAAGCAGAATGCTTATATAGCAACGCAAGGGGCATTACCAGAAACCTTTGGTGACTTCTGGAGAATGATGTGGGAGCAGCGGGGTGCAACAGTCGTCATGATGACAAAACTAGAGGAGAGGTCCAGGGTAAGGAAAGCATATACAATGTTAATAATATTGTGCTTGAGTAATCACTTAAATAAGATTTTTGCTTCTTACACGTATATTTGTCTGCCTCTTGTATATGCACTGATTTTTTTGATGTTGCCACAAGTTAAAAGTGTCTATTCTGTGCAAATCACTTCCAGAGAAAACGTTAATTCCACTGTAAAAATACCAAGTCATGCCATTTATTTTGTAGAGCTTTCTATACTCTGAAAAACTTGAAATTTTTTGACCTACAGTGTTGGTTTTTTGTTAGGTTTTCTTCCTTCTTCAGTCATATTGGAAGTATTAGGAGGTGATTGAAAATGTTACTTTTCTGCAGTATCAAGCGTACAATTGTATCATCCTGTCATGAATAAGCTAATATATGTCAACAGCATTCAATTTTCATTTTTATGTGGCATAGATTAAACATTATTTAAGATCAGTGGGGGCTTGGATTTACTTGAGAAACATAAGAATGTTTTTCTTAGCACATGCTGCGTGCTAGAAAAGCTCCACAACACGATGGTGTTCGTTGATTCTCATGATGGATTTTTTGGAAGGGGATGGGCACTGAAAGGAAAAATAAATAAGAAGAGAAAGATGGTGAGAAAAAGAAAAGGGAGAAACCCTTCTCAGTGACCAATCAGAAAGAGGAGTGAGTGTCCAGCCCTTGGCACCCTCTCCACTAGAGCAGGTAGTTCCCCCATCATACTTTTCCCACAATAACACTGTGTTTTATGTCAAGACATACTCCTCATGGATTGTTCCTGCTTACGATGGTGTTACTGTTGCTGGGCGCACGCGTTGACTGGGAAGGTGCTACATGGCTGGTTCATTCCTGAGCCTTCTCTAAACTCATTAATGAGTGCTGTAGTGTAAACCAGAAGCTACAACCAGATGTAGAAATCAGGGAAGGGGAGAAAGAAGGGATGATTCTAACATCAGTGGCCATTGCTTCTCTTCGGAACCTGCCATGACAACAGTATCAGGGTCCGCAAGTATAAGTCCAGAAGATGAATAACAAACAAGAGTGTCACAGGAAAAATACTGCCACGGGTGTTCTGGTGTACGCTGGCCTGGGAGCTTGTGTGAAAAAGGTAGGAAGCTGCAAATGGGAGGCAGGCTGCAGGATTGCAGGTGAAAAGCTCTTAGCTGTACAAAAAGCTAAGATACCTAAGGTGCTGTGCAACATGTGTTAAAAAATTCCATAAATGCAGAGGATCAAGAAGAATTGAGAAAGAGAACTAGGGAGAAATAGAAAGAGAGTAGGGAGGAGGAGAGGAGGTTTATCATCCAGAAAAGCTTTTAAATCAGTTAAAAATATCTTACGGAGGTAACTGGATAATAAATGATATTTCAATAACTCATGGATGAGCTCTATTTCAAAATGAAAATGCTTTTGCATGTGTAAGCTTGGAACAGGGGGGAATGCAACGTAAAGCCTGATGCTGTATTATGTTGGCATTGATGGTTTTTTCACATGCTTGGATACATATAATTACAATGATTACTTAACTTCTTGAACCTCTTAGCATCAGTCATTCCTTTCTGGAGGCTTACCAAAGTACATATATATATTTATTCTTTTATCATTTCATCACTTCTTAAAAATTGAGTAGGTTTTTTGCAGCTCAAGCATTGTATAGCATTCTAGTTATAGAATCACTTTCGGCTTGTAAATTCAACCTACATTGACACTATTGCCTGTATATACCTGATGGCAATTAATACGCAGCAGAGGGTAATTTCATCAGAAATTTTCATTTTATCTTAAGTCTACAGGCCTTGTCTAGTCTAGGCACTGACAGTTATTTGGTATTAAGCAAATGAAATTTTGCCTATTTCTTCACTAATTACTTACATAATAGGTTGCTGCTTAATAGCATCAGTGCTATGAAAAAATCTGATCCTAATAAGCAGCCCATTGCAGAAGGTGTACTTAAATACTTGAGAGTTTATCTTAATACTGCAGGCCACAGACAGCCACTGTCTAGAACTATGTTTTGATGTAACTAAATGAAATTCTACTCATTCTCTCCAATAATTGCTTAGCAGAGTTTTAAGCTAACTCTAGCCTTTGCTGTCTGCGCCCTAAAAAAACACTGATCAGAATAGTAATCACCTCCAGAAGTGATTAGCAGTCAGCAGCAATGCGTTCCCTGAGTGTAATGAGAGACCAAAAAATCTAGTCACTGGATTGTCTGTCTATTCAATGCCTACGTTTGCGTATTTTTTGTGCATAATTTAGCTCATTCTGTGTTCATAGGTCAAGTGAGTTTTATGCACTCAATGCAAACCACTGGAGACCAGCTATTCGGTACTTAATTCAGCTCCAATGTTAAGAGTCTGCAACTCTGTGAATATGGCGTAACAGTTACCTCTTTTAAGACAGTAGCTACATGTAATGTAATTACTGGTATTGATGGTGAGGCAGCAGTGGGAATCCCTGTGTGGGAAAAGAATATGATGACAACATTTTGTTGTTATTTTTGCTCATGCTATCATTTTTATATAACATCGTTATAGCAGGAGACCAAGTGAAATTTCAAACATGAAATACCAACACTGTTACATACCATTAGAGATGAAGATCTTCACTAATTTTGTTTCTCTTTTTCCTTTGATTCCTTTTTGATTGCTTTTGTGTCTTGGCAGCCTGATCATTATTCCTTCTGGAAGGCAAGATCATTTCTCTCTGGGACTTCATCTACTTTCCATCTCCATGTCGTCATTTCTGTTTAGCTTGCTTTTTTCATTATGTAGTCCTGCAGCTTGTTATCAGCCTTTTTAACCTGGACTGCATAGATAAAGACAGGGATTTTAATTGCATCTGCAGAAACAAAGTTGGTTCATTAGCATGTGTTAGATGTCTCAGTAACTTCAGCTTTGAGAATGTACATATTTTACAGCTGAGTACATCAAATGAAGATGTTACAGTGAATTCATTATTCATTTGTTTGCCTAAAAGGAAGCTGCAGGAAAGAGAAGCTCTTTCACTTATAACCTTTCACACTTTGTTAGTTTTGAAATGTCATCACCTGAATATCACTTGACCTAAACCAGACAGAGAAACTCAGTCCCATCATTCAGCTACCATGCACATAATTTATATCAAAAAGGATTATACACACTGGCACTGCATGGAATAGTGTTGATAGCATATTTTTCACATACATGATTTTAATCTAAATGAAATAAAAGAACAATATTGAAAGTTGTAAATTAGAGGTTAAAAAAGAAGTTGTGTGTTACACTAAGGAAGGCTTTAAAACATGTAAAGCATTAATGTGTGATGCTCTTCTTTCCCATTCCTTTGTCTTACTCTCTGCCCCTAGCAGTGCAGATTTGCTTTTTATTTTTAGATCCTCTGAATTAATTCAGTGATCTGAGAACTCATGTGCTGTAGTGAATTACGTGAATAATCAGTTGAAGATAGAGAATCTCACTTTATAGCAAAAGATAATATTGCCTCAAACAAGAAACATTTAGTAGTGCTTCTTGTTTCAGGGTAGGATACTGTTGTGGATTGTCTACTTGAAAGAGAATTCAATGTTTTTCTTCCTTGCTATATAACTCCTTATTTTGAATACATGTACTACGTTGTTTTGGAACTGATAGAAAATACTTACCTTCTTGCTTAACCTCGTGGGCAATATTTTCTATGTTGGGACCACATGGCCTAGAATTAGAATCTTCTGTCAAAACCACCAATCAGTCAGGTCAAAGCTAAAAGACAATACAATGGCCCTAGCGATTATTCAAATATGAGCCAGATTCTGAACTTCTATAAGGCTTTAATTTTCATGTTGGTACTACCAGCTTCATTCAAATTTGCTAATGACTAAGTGAATACATGAGGAAACTACATTTAGCATTCTGTTAGCCTCATCTATTTGGCTGTAAGGAAGTGGATATTATCATTAATATAGCCAAGAATGTATTAAAATGTAAGCATAGTATAATCATCTCCGTTTGTCAAAGTTTAACATCTTGAATCCTGAGTTTTCACTGGGAAGGCGGAGGTAGAAACAAACCCAGTAGAGAAGACTTGTATCCTGTCTCACCAATTTTGTTCACCAATATTGAAATGAGTAGCACTATTTGTGTGAGTCCTGTATTTATTCCATAGGAATGTCTAAGGATTGTTAAAAATCCCTGGACTTAGCTTCTCTCAACTGGTCACTGGTACCCAAGACTCAAGAGAGCCTGCATTATCCCAAGAAAAGCCAAGCAGACTTTTCCTGAGGTTACTGCAATGCTAAATATGTACTTCTGTTCCAAGTGTCATGCAACAGGTCTAAATCTCATCAAATCAGAACACTCCATCTGAGTCTTTCAATTCCTTTTTTATACATTTGTAGACTATCCCATGTGTTAGAAAAATGGAGATTGGGTGTTAGTCAATGAAGATGTGTGTGTTGAAGGTGGAATTAGAGTAAAATCATTTTCCAGGTTGGTTTGGTGGGTTTGGGTATTTGGGGTTTTGATTTGGTTTGGGGTTTTCTTTGGAGGAGTGGAACATATTAAATTAAATTCGGGAAGTTTTTTTCAGATTCAAGTAGTTCAAAAAACCAAAACCATTTGAATATGCACGGTGGAAAGTTTAATTTTACCTTAGGACTCTAGTAAAATAGCATTGAAACAAACTTGGCCACCCAAAGATTTCTAAGTCGTGCTATAAGCACATAAAACTTAAAGGCAGTATGGGGAAGAACCCTGAATTCTTCTATTCCAAATACACAAATTGCTAACATTTTTAATGAATCTTCATTTGTTGATGGCAGAGTAGGCACTGATATCTAATGTAGCTGATATCATAGCTAAGACAAAGCAATAGTACATGCATGGCAGTAAGTAATAAGCAAAGAAAACTAAGGACATTATTTTCTGGTCTGTATGAAATGCATGAAGATCTTTCAGACAGATAACAGGCTGTGAGGCAGAGTTTTATGTGGTTGTGATTAATGTATTTTTACATTTCTTGTGCAGAGCTTCAGCAGCAAATTTCAGAGCTATCCCCCTAAGTATGTTTTGACAGGTAATACTGAAGCTGTTACCTGTCAAAATATTGGATCGAAACTAAGGGACAATAAGGCATTTTCACTAATATGAGTGGAAAAGTCATCAATACATGCACTTTACTATTCATTAAAGATTATATCAATTTGCTCGCAAGTGCACCTCTATTCTACTGTATTTAGACAAAAAGTAATTGATTTGTGCTTAAAAGCTGCACTGATGTATTGGCAGCACAGTATGTTTTGGTTTTCTTTTTAAATTGTGATATATGTAAACATAGGAAAATATAAATAAAAATTTTAGCTGCATTTTACAGCAACTGGAAAAATTTACATGTCTTTATTTGGTAAGAGGTAGGTTAACATATCTCCCAGCAGATATATTAGCAGTTAAGACATGTTGCTGATTGGTATACTTTCATACTGAATTGTATTGTTTTAATAAAGAAGAATTAAGTGTCCAGTTTTGTTATTGCTCATTCCCAAATTTAATGGCAAACCAATAACTTCTGTATTGATAATGTACTATCAGAATTTTATTTCAGTTCTTTAGTGCTCTCAACATGCTAAGATATAAGTCAAAGAAGAATGTGTGAAAGAACAGTGTGATGGCCACAGTCCAAGAATTCCTACACCACTGTACGAGCTGGAGTCACCAGTTACTGAGTCAGAATTGTAAAATCCAACCAGATGGCTTTTCATTATGGAAGGATTCTCAAAGATGCAAGAGCAAGAAAATGGTCACCTCTCACTGAAATGCAGTCATAGGTGCCTAATTCATGTGAGAATCTATTCCTAGGTGTATACTAATGTAGACTGCACTCACCAGTAAAACTTAAAGTTCATTTTTCTAGGCACATTACAGGTGGAAGTGCTGTGCTGAGGTGGTGCAGCTGAAATACCCAGCAAAACAGATGTGGAAATGTTGTACTATCAGCAGGGTTAATTTTGTGTAGAAAGAAATGCTGTAACGCCACTACAAAGGCTGAAGGTAGTTCTGGTATGCCGTGTCCAGTTATTTCAGCTTATACACATTTAGAGTTGAGGACATACAAAATGTAAAAAGATGTTGGTAAATTACAGAGAATCTAGAACAGAACAGTAGAGATCAGAGGTTGGAGAAATGATGTATGGGGAAAGTCAGAAAGAATTGAATTTGTATTATATGTATAAGAGAGTGCAGGAAAACATGACTTCCAGCACATGAAAGGCTGTTAAAAATTTCATGGCAATCAACCAAATTCCCTGCCTGTGGAGCTCTAGGAGAAAGAAATAAACTTTGCAACAAAGGTGATTTATGTTAAACTAAATTCCAAGATATGTCATGAATGGACAAACTCTGCGGTCTCTTCACTGCAAGCTTCCAAGAACTTTGTGCACCAGAGTCCTACGTGAAATGATATGGCAATACCTGGTACTGTCAGAAGTACATTTCAAAGCAACTATCCATTTTTTGTGTGTTAAGATTGTGTTTTTTGTGTGTTAAGATTATGTTTTTGTGTGTTAAGATTTGTGTGTCCATAAATGAAGTTCCATATGTTCTTCATACTGTAATGTACTTTTCATTTCACCATACTTTTCACTGGTTTCCAGCGATAGGACGAGGGGCAACGGGCACAAAAATGAGGAAGAACTTCTTTCCGGTGAGGGTGACAGAGCCCTGGAACAGGCTGCCCAGGGAGGTTGTGGAGTCTCCCTTCTCTGGAGATTTTCAAGACCTGACTGGATGCAGTCCTGAGTGATGTACTGTAGGCAATCTCTGGTTTAGCAGGGGAGTTGGACTAGATGGTCTCTAGAGGTCCCTTCCAACTCTGTCGAATCTGTGAATCTGTAATGTCTCATTCAGTGAAAGGATTATTCAGGCTGCACACAGTGATCAGCCTTGAGGACAGGAAGACGATAAAGAAAAAAGTAGTCAGCCCATTCCCTTTTCCTATCAGTTCCATTGATATAAACCTTTTCAAGACTTTTTTGGAAAATTTTGCTCTGCTTAAGTTTTTGACAGGCATCCTTCAAAATGAATGCACTAAGACACTGTCTTCCCTACTGTTAGGAAGACTTCAATAAGGGCATATCACATTAATGCCAGCAATATAGTTTTGAATTGTTCTTGGCTTGTATAGATGAAGATGAAAGACAAGATAGAGAACACATTTCAAATATACCCAAGATTCCTTTTAATATTTGCTTCCTTTTGTTTTAATAACTGTACCACACTATGTCTTAAGGATCAAAATGGAAACAGTTCAGGGGTTATCTTTTTAATTATCAATTATCTTTCAGTATTAACTTTTAGCCTACTAATCATCAGAAATTTCAAAAAGTAACAGTTTAATGAGGGTTGATCTGCAGAAAGTTCATTTATGTTCGTTTATGTCTCTAAATCCTGTTTGAAACTCCTTTTCCAAGGCTACTATAATTAAGACCTTAGAAAGAATTGTATTTTACTGCATGAGTGATTTTTACCTATTTTTTAAATTCCAAGTACTTGGTTCAGATGAGCTTCAACAATTATAGAATCAAAGAATCATTTAGGTTGGAAAAGACCTTTAAAATCATCAAGTCCAGCTGTTAACCTAACACTGCCAAGTCCACCCCTAAACCACAACCCTAAGCACATCTACATATCTTTTAAATAGCTCCAGGGACAGTGACTCAACCACTTCCCTGGGTAACCTGTTCCAGTGCTTGACAACCCTTCTGGTGAAAATTTTTTTCTTAGTATCTATTATTTTCAGTCTTATTTGTGAATAGTTTGTATTTTTAATGTGTCACTTGACCAAATTGTTTTCAAATAAGGCCTAAAAAATGTGGTTTTGGGTTCTGTGTTCTGGAGTTTTTTTTGTTGTGTGGGTTTTTTTTAATTTGTTTTTTTGTTGATTGGTTGGTTGTGGGGTTTTTTTTGCATAACAATGTCATGTATTAGTCTAGTGTCAATGCTTATGATTTTTAGACTCAAATCAGCCTAATCTTTAGGTGGCAAGGCATTGTTGCAAAAAGGAAAATGGCTTCAGAGTGCAACTGCTTTGAGACAGAACATTAGCTGGAATATCTGCAGCACTAAGCTAGCCTAATAGGGTTTAAGGCAGTTTCCGTCAGAAACAATTGGCACTACCTTTTTTTATTGCATAAGTATTATTATCATTCAACATCATTGTAGATAGACTTTCTTTTTAAAGGAAGACCACCTGAAAAATGTTAGAAAGTTTTGTCTTCAGAAGACTATTACTACTAAGAAAACCAGAGCAAGAAGTTGTTTGATAGTGCTGTTATTTCAGATTCCACATTCAGCATAATTCGTATGCTGTTCTTACAGCAAGGAATGTGCTATATGAATCTGCCTACTACCAGTTTTCTCTTTCTTTCCTGATCTGCGTTTTGTCCTGATAATCTCAGATGACCTGTAACAGCTGCCTCATGTGTTACGAATCACCTGAAGGGGCTTTTCAGCCTCAGTGATGGAACTTTGTACTGGAAAATTATTTCTCTACCCTTGAATGTCAGGAAACTTTGCATTCATATGTTGATATGGAAATATGCTTCCTTCAGCTCTGCTGATGCATTGCACTGCCTTTTCTAGTGTCTGTGACTTGTTGAAGTGTGAATATTCACGAATATTCGTAGGAACTCCGTAGCTACTTAAAACTCCTCAGGTCTGAAATGGTCTTAAGCTTCTCATTTTTAATGGAAAAGAAAGCATCTATATTTTCTTACAACTTCGCTTTCAGTGAATGCTCATACTTCCATAAACAGCAAGGATTCGCATGGTTTAAGTGGAAGAAATACAGAGAAAGAAAATGTGTGTATGTTTGAGGGGCAGGTTAAGAGAATGTGCTTATCGTTAGTTATGTCTTGTAGCTATGTCTACTACTATGGTACTAAAAAGATTCATAATATATTTACTAGTCTTTTGAGAGCTGCTCTAATCTTAAATATAGTGGGTTTGGCAGTGTACAACCTATGATCATTAGACAGTGAAAGCTGTTTTCTGTAACCATGTATAATTGCTGGCACAGGAAAGCTCTTATTGGGTGCATGTGAATATAGGCTGACGAGGAAAAGATCCACTAGGAACTAGGAGCTGGGTTGGTAAAAGGAAGGTGAGGAATATGAAATTCACAAAAGATTTATTACGAACTAACTCTGAAAATAAATAAAACTTGGAATTTTCTTTCCAAAGGAGGACACGTTATTATCACTATACCTTACCACATTAAAGTTGTCTGTTTTCCAAACAACATGCACAAGTGAGGAAGAAATTGCCCCTACTACAGGGAAATTAAACACAGACCAAAGAGCTAAAGCAAAAACACATTTGGCAAATAATTTTAAATTGACTTGTTGACATTTAAATTTTGGATGACTCAAGGGGTTTGAGAATTTTTTTCTGAAAAAATACTAATATGTAGCCTCTGAAGAATAAACTTACTTTAAGTGCTGAAGGCTAGGGTCTTAACATATGATAAAACATTTATCACGAACTCTGTCTCAGAAAATAGTGTCTTCACAATTAACTTATATTATTTGATTCTCTGCTGCTGGTGGAGTTCTATAGAAAACTGTTCTGATCTCTCACAAAGATAAATTGGACTCTAAATTGTTAGGAGCATTGGGGATGTAAGGTTTATGATCACAGAGCAAAAGAGTGTAGGAGGCAGGTAAGGGCACATCTCTGAAGGAGACCTCTTGTTCTGAGAAAAATCAAGAGGCAAAAGGAATAAAAGATGCAGTTCCATCAACTACTGCTTCATGTGTTCCTCCAGAAGGTGAAATCTACATCAGTTCAAAATCAGGTTTTCTTTCTAAAAATTTGATACATATTTTCATCAGTTTCCACTTTCAAATAATATATACACTGGTCTACAAATTGTATTTATTTTTGAACAGTTGGGTCTGCTGCTTCCAGCAGCAGTCTTCTGCATCAGTTAGCTCTCACAGAACGTATTTTTGAAAAACAGAAAATGATTGGAGTTTATGTTAGATAAAATAATAAATGTAAAAAAAAAAAAAAAAAAAAAAAAAAAAAAAAAAAAAAAAAAAAAAACACCCACCAAACTAAAATGTACACCTAAAAAAGCAGGCACCTTTATTTTCTCCCAGCTTAACTAAAAGGAGCAATTTTCTACAGGCTTCTAAGCCTGAGTATATGCTTAACATATACTGTAACATATACTGTTATTACTGTACAAAATAAAAATAAAATTAGTAATTTCTGTTGTTTGCAAAGATGCTGGTAACTTACTATGTTCTGAATTTCCATTTAGTTCTTCTGTTGGACATTCATTTCTCTCTATTACACTTGGCAATTTTTTTTATACAGCCTTGCTAGTGAGAAAGCTGGTTAATTTTTCAGGCGTGCTTTCTAGAAGCTGGTACTGCTTCTATGGGCATGCAATTTATATGTGTGGGAACTACAGAGTAAAGAGGAGAACTACATGCTTAGGCATGCAAAGGCATAGCCAGAAATTTATTTCTTGTATTCATTTTATTAAGAGTACATAAAGTATTCTATCATTTTTATTGTTTTTGTTTTTCAAAAATCATTCAAAACAGGTTTTTTCAGAGGTTTATACTAAATCTGAAATTGCTAAAATTACAAACAGCTATTATGTATCAACATTTTCCATGAAAAAATGTCATTCTATGGGAATTAATAATTAGTAAATAATAAACCAGAACTTGTTTGTCTAAAATACAGCTAAGCAGTATAGGCATAAGCTACACTGTGTCTATTTTAATGATAAAGTGAAACTAGATTTACAAATTATATTGAAACAACTCAGTTGAAAATATACCTTTCTGTCTTATTTGCAGAAGACCACAGTGGCTTCTTGTAGGATTAGGAATCTTGCAAATGACTCGCCAATAAGCATTAAGTACCTGCAATACTTACTTCTTAAGTATTTCAGTAAATGGCACAAGGAAGTAATTTTTTAATTCCTCTTAATAATTAAATTAAATATTATACCCTATTAATCCCTTGTTTAGGACTGTAGTATTGATAAACATTTTTAGTTACTTTGTTCCAATTCCTTATCTATAAATTAAGCTATCAATTCCTGTAAAAAGTTTTTTCTTTCTTTTTTGCCTCTAATGAACTTTCATCACCTGCTTCAGTGTTTAGAATTTTTTCACCTATCTAGGTTACTTGTTCTCAGATTGTGATTTGTGAACCATTAGTGATCTGTGACCTGTAAGCCTGAAAATAAAATGATCTGCAAACAAAACTATTTGGGCCTGGGCAGTTTGAAAGTATATTAAGTCTGTTTCAGTAATATTATGCAGAGTGAGAAATCTGGAGAACACAAGTTTCAAAGATGCATTTCTTAGTTTTTCCATTTTGGGGGAAATCACAGGTTTTCTTTTGGATTATCTTGATCATTTACATGCTTATCAGAAATACTATGCAATATTCTGCTTTTGTGGTTTCTTACAGTTTGTGTATTCTCACTGAATTTGGTATGAATCCAGATTGGAGTGATTAATGAAGACATTTATTAAACAAATGCAATGTATTATTACTGGAATCAGAATACACTTCTGTGCTGTATGCAAGACTAATTGATAAGAATGTACTGTTATAAACAGAATGGAGACTGTCTCCGTTTCATCTATAAGTCACTGAAAGCAAAATACTTTCAATTATTTAAGCCGTACAGTGCTTTGTACCATGTTTTCTGATTGTTTTAGGGTTCAACATTGCTTTTCTCACAATAGCTTTCATCTTAAATGTGATTTTTACCTGAAACAAATTATTAAGTCTGAGCAATGATGGCAAACATATGCTTTTCTTATGCATCATCTTATACATAATTATTTCAGGTCATAAAAGTTCTGATTATTAGAATATTTGTTTTGAATATGTGTTTTGTAATGGAGGTTTCTCTGAATGAAATGCCTTCTGTGTTTCAAATTTTGATGGAATAACTCCTTCTATCAAACCACCTGTGAACGCCATTTCATCATATGCTTAATGACATTTGTCTGAGAAGAAAATTTCATTTATCTGTGTATTAAATTGATTTCTCAAAAGATCAGTTTTTACTGATATATTTATATACATATTAAATATTCATATCCAAGCAACAGCTTACATGTTTGGGGAATTATGTGAAATAGGTAAAATATGGCAACTATTCAAAAAAAAATTCAGTCTACTTTTACTGGCTTAGTACTGTTACTAAATTCTGGACTGTGAAAGGTGAGTTTCAGCAGGTCAAGGGAGGTTATCCTCCCCCTCTGCTCTGGCCTGCTGAGGCCGTACCTGGAGTACTATGTCCAGCTCAAGGCTCCCCTGTTCAAGAAAGACAGGGAGCTCCTGGAGAGGCTACAGCAGAGGGCTACAGAGATGATTAGGGGCCTGGAGCATCTCTGTTGCGTGGAAAGGCTGGGGGACTTGGGTCTTTTTAGTCTGGAGAAGAGAAGACTGATGGGCATCTGATCAGCACCTATAAATACTTAAAGGGTGGGTGTCAAAAGGAAGGGGCCAGTCTTTTTTCAGTGGTGCCCAGTGACAGGACAAGAGGAAATGGGCACAAAGTTGAACATAAGAAGTTCCATCTAAACATGAGGAGGAATTTCTTCACTTTGAGGGTGGCAGAGCACTGGGACAGGCTGTCCAGAGAGGTGGTGGAGTCTCCATCCCTGGAGACGTTCAAAACCCACCTGGACAAGTTTCTGTGCAACCTGCTCTGGGTGGACCTGCTTTGTCAGGGCGATTGGACTAGATGATCTCCAAAGGTCCCTTCTAACCTCATATAATTCTGTGATTCTGTGAGTTACTGAAGATATAGGCCATATTTTTAGCTACTATAAATTGTTTTTTCTTTAGTATATCTCATAGTGCTTATATAATACTAGTACTTATTGGTATTTATTAATTATCCGCCCCACTGTATTTACAAATACCCATTATGGCAGAAGATATTGTAAGAGCTACTACCAGAAGAGCTATTCTTGTGAATGATAAAAAAAAAATATTCTTGTGTTGGATGCTTAGCAGTTGTTGAACATTCTAACATCACATACTTAAAAAACCTATAGTGATATGCACTCAGATATGTAATAAATGTCAATTTAAAATGCATTAATTACATATTTTTCACTACAGGTGAAGTGTGATCAGTACTGGCCAAGCAGAGGCACAGAAACTTACGGACTAATCCAAGTGACCCTTTTAGACACTGTTGAATTGGCAACATACTGTGTTCGTACATTTGCACTTTACAAGGTATATATACTTACATATACTTACACTATACTTTAAAATTTCAGTGTAGGCAACTTTTACCCTTTCCTTTTCCTTTTCTCTCCCTCCCCTTCCGTGTCCCCTCCTCTCCCTTCCCACCTTCCCCACACACACACCTCTTTCCCTTTCCCTTTCCCTTTCCCTTTCCCTTTCCCTTTCCCTTTCCCACCTTCCTGCCAGCCTTCCTTCCTATCACTGTCTCCCTCCTGCTGCCCTTTCTTCTGCTTCCTGCTTTCCCCGACTGTCTTTCTCCATTGTTTCCTCCCTCCCTGTCTTGTCTTTCCTTCCTTCAACTTTTCTCCCTTGTTTCCTCCTATCAGCACTGAATAATGAGACTTCTACAGACAGTGTTTTTCTTACAGCATGGAGTTTTGTAAGTTAATACAGAGCTCTTGCTATGAAAAGCCATTTAACTGAATTAAATACTAGCTGAAGCTCTGGCACTTGTTGTGATGTATTACTGTGTGATATAGTTAAATCTCTTACTTTGAATCCTGCAATTTAGAATATAAGAAACATTTCCCTCCATATTTATCTCTGGCCTGAAATGTGATTTAAATGCACTTCACTGGTATGTATGCTTTCTGCAGTTATTTCATTGAAAAGTGCCAATATCATGTTAGTGTCAGTTTTGTCATGAGGTTTTTTAATTTCATAGAATGGTTCAAGTGAAAAAAGGGAAGTGAGGCAATTCCAGTTCACTGCCTGGCCTGACCATGGTGTCCCAGAACACCCAACACCATTCTTAGCTTTCCTGAGACGAGTCAAGACCTGCAACCCACCTGATGCTGGTCCTATGGTAGTACATTGCAGGTAAGTTCAGAATTTCTTTCAAAGCTTCTTATGTCAAGATTACTACTCTTTGTTTTCTTGCACAAGAAAACTTCTTTCAAATAGACTTTTGAGTCTGTCAAAGAAAAAGATGGTTGCAATGCAAATTCTGCATCTGACTATGGTGCTGCCAGCTTGGATGGGCCAGAATTATTTTCATTGGTCTGTGCAAGAGTAATTATTTTTAGGCTATCTAAAGGTCTAGAAGAAGAATGTTTGCAGGGAGAATACAAATATATCTATGGCATTCAGAAAGTAGCATGAAAAAGAAAGACAATAGTGTTGATTTAAGAATATGGGTATTAAAGAAAGTGGGTTTTGAGGAATGGAACAGCTTTTGAAATCTCTGCTTATATTATGTATGAAAGTAAAGAAGATAAAAATTAAGAAAGATAAATGGCAACTTTTATTGAAAAGAGATAGAAACCTTAATCTGTACTGAAGGTTAAACCCTCAGTTTAGGACTGTGAGGAGACGGATCTGCAAAGGATGCAACCTGGGGAACAGGTTGAGCTCAGTTCCAGGGAAATGAGTCTTCCATGCTGCTTGCATCGTAGCAAACCACTTCAGGCATTATAATATATGAATAAATACATTCTCAAGAGAAAAACATTGTCTAAGCCCCTCTAAAGTTCAGGAAATAAGGAAAATGGAGGAGAGATGGGGAGGGACCCTTTATGAGGGAGTGTAACGATAGGACAGGGGGTAATGGTTTTAAACTGAAAGAGGGGATATTTATATTAGATACTAAAAAGAAATTCTTTACTGTGAGGGTGGTGAGACACTGGAAAAGGTTGCCCAGAAAAGTTGTGGCTGACCCATCCCTGAAAGTGTTCAAGGCCAGGCTGGATTGGGCTTTAAGCAACCTGTTCTAGTGGGAGATGTCCCTGCCCATGGCAGGAGGGTTGGAACTTGGTGATCTTTAAGGTTCCTTCCAACTCTAACCAGTCTATAATTCTATGATTCTATGAAAATGAGGAAGAGATGGGAATTCTTTAGAAATCTTTGATAAAAGCAGATCCTTTAGAAAGCATTAAAATCACATTAAGACCATCAGAACATGTGCCAATTCATCTGCCATCATAGAACATATACGAATTCTGATACAAGCTGTAGAAGGGGTCCCCCTCATTCCAGGGGTATGTTATAGCTTACTGTGCTGCCCCTTTCAAAGCAAGTTCCTGAGATCACTGAATTTTGTGAACTTCATTTTGGGGTGTCTTCAGTTAATAAGGAGAGCTACTACTCCCTGTTCACTGAAGCTACAAATGCTTATCATATTTGAAAACCAGTCTTGCTTTTGTTATCCAAAAAACTGAGGAATAGGAATTACAAAGATTACAGATAGTAATAGGAAAGATTACAGCATAGTACCCCCTCTAGTTCTGGCTTCCTACATATTGGTAAGCCAGCCATGGAAGCTGGTTATTTGAACATTTTTAAAGTGATTAAAAGAGGCTCTTGTAAATGACACAGGAAAATAAAGTCAACAGGGAAACAAAATAAGCAAGGCTTCAATGCTGAAAAGCACAGACTGTTTAGAAAACATCAGAGAACATGGAAGACAGGCATTTAAAGTTTATTGAAACACCAGGGTTAAGCATGTGGAATAGATATAAATATTCATACAAATCTATTTATACAGTTTTCTGAGTATTTCCTGAATGGAGCCAAATCTTTTTGTACTTGTATCTTAAACCATTTTGAATATTACCTAGAATTATAGAATGCCTCAGCTATGATTTCATCAGCTTGATCCATATAGAGCATACCTCCAAAGGTGATCAGCAGTGAAGATGTTATGCTCTAAATCTAAACCAAAATTAATAGAAGAAATGAATCCTCCCACTCTGGGAAGGTTGTTAAGTTAGTATAATTACCTAAATTCTCTCAATGCAAAAATAGACTAATTAAATTAATTGTTAAGAGTTGTACAGCAAGCAATTGGAAAAGATGAAATAACATAGAAATCTAATTATCACTCAGTGGTACTGATGAACTGCAAGGTCATTATTTTCTCTTTGTCATTGTTTATGCATGCAAATTTCAATGGAAGTGATGGTCAGCTTAGGTAGTATGATTTGATGCCTTTTAAGAGACTTTTTTCCCCAATTTCCTATTAATTTATTTACCTATGTGCTACAATGTGCATATCTTGGTAGTAAATTTATCAAAGCTCTTTGCCTTATCTATGCCTTCTTGAGACATTAGGATTTTAGGCATTTCATACAACCTACCTTCTATGAAGCACACTCTAAAATATTCTAGCATTTTAGCAATCCAACTTCCAACATTTTTTCTATGAGCAGAAGAACTAATGAAACAAAACGTCTAGCAAATTTACAAATTTATGTGTCTTTGCTCAAAAATTTTACATGGCTGGGCATGTAACTGTTGTGCACAGTCCAAAATTTATTAATATACTCCTTAACTCATCAGTATTAATGTGCTAACTATCTAGCTGATAGATCAACAAGAATGAGTTACTAAGTCTTTCTTACAGTCATAATGTTAATGTGGGTGTCTCTTTTCAGGCATATTGTAGCAACAATATAATTTGAGATTTGTATTATGATATAATTTTGAACTTGACGTTATTAAATTCATAAAGAGAGTCAGAAGGAGAACAATGATAGAGCATCAGCACAATGTTTTTAGGCTGAAAGATATGTCTTTACTCAGCGACATGAAAAACTTTCACATTTAGTTTCAAATTAAAGTACTGGATGTGCCTAAACATTTCATTTCAAGCCTATAAAAATTATCACTTTGTGTTGAAACAGAAAAAGTAAGCAAGCTTTGCATGTTACCTATTTTTGCTTAGAATCTACTTTCAGATTTTTCTTTCCTCTCTTCTCTGCTGGTCACTTTGTAAATTTCTCCATTCCACTCTATTCTTTGCTTCTTATCCTCAGTCATTTTACTTTTTTTTTCATTTTTTTTTTCTCTCCAGTGTCCTGTCTGCTCTTTATCCTCTAATTATATGCTACTTCTGTCCCTCAATCCCACTGTGTTCCCAAACTTATTTAACTGGTTTTTATCTTATTGGTGAACCATTTCAATGTGAAACGCATTCCTACATGTCTTAGTATTTTCCCTGAAGAAAGATCTTCATTCAAATGGTAGTGTTCTGCCAATTTTTGTCATCCATCACCTTTCACTGCCTTCTAATAGTCACTCTTTTCCACTGAGATATTTTGTCCTTGACAAATGTCTCGCTTTTAATTTCTTCATTTGCTGGCCCCTAGTCCACCCCTGCAGCCATTTAAAAACTCCTCTTTTCCTTGTTCTGTGTCTTATCTCTCACTGTCTCCCATTTTCTGTTCAGGACTTCCTGAGTCCCTTTCCATGAAAGCTCATGTACTACCATCATTCAGGTATTAAAAGTATTTCAGACTTTCTCCACTAGAGCAAAACAATATAATACAAGACCGTATCTTGTATTCTTTGCCTATGGTAGATAGTCCTTTTCCAACTTATCCCACTGAAGAAGTAATCTGAGTTTGCTCCCCAGTAGGAACATGGGTTACATAGTGGGGAGTGGAAGACATCATCTGAGACAGCACTGATACCTTCTTTTATGTTTCTTTCAGTACCTAACAAACTGTCAGAGCACAGGAAATTATAATAATGACATTTTATAGAAGTATAAATAAAAAGGGTTTTACTTTTCAGAATATGTTTGGTAAAAAGAAAGAGTAGGTGTGAAGAAGCTGTGGAAGCATTTTTCTGCAAAGCTTTTAACCCATAAAAAATGAAAATAAAAACTAGCAGGCAACTAAGTACAAGGATAAGCTATTTGTCTATAATATTTCTGTGAATTTAGCTCAGAGCTTCTTACTGCTCAAAAGCTGAGCTCCTTTTCACTTCTGATTCAGGTCAATGCCCAGTAAAAGCATCAGGAGCATGTCTGGTTGAGGAATAAATAAAAGAGCCAGCTACCTGTATTTTGATCCTTGGAGAGTAACTCCCAATTTATTTTGTATTTATAAGTAAGTATTGTAAGTGAAGTGTTTAGCCCAAAATTTTCGTTGCTGCATTCTCCACATCTGCCTTAATATTGACCAACAGATGTCTTTCAGTCCACTTCATGCTAAGAGCTTAAGAGGGTTTTCCAATTTGCTTAGTGGTTTTGGGATATGGCTATATATTCTACAGAGAATCAAGGTAGTTGGAGATCCAGTTCACAAGTGTGGCCACAGACCAGTTTGTATAAAAGCTTTAGTAGCTGATAAGCTACTTTAATATCCTGTTGCTAGGAAATGGTTATTGAGTGTTTGAAGAATTTATTTAATAACTTACACTGTGCTCAGGGGGAAAAAGTCTGAGGTGAAAACAAGTGACAACTGAAGATCCCACCCTATAAACATTTGAATGCATTCTATTCACATAACAATCACCAGAAAAAAAATAATCCATAGTCTTAACTGGTGAAATTAACAGTGAATATAATATGTCTTACCATTAAAAATTACTAGACCTTATAAGACATGTTCTGATAAATGCATATCAAACAAATGCAAGCAGAAGTCTTCATAATAAATTTTGTGTGATGAAAGCAAAGAAAAATACAGAATTATGTCATCAAAATTTACAGTAACATTAGTCATTATTTGTTATCAATGTCCATGCAACAGATATTACATTGACACATACACTTTTCATAACAGCTTGGTTGCCTGTGCAATATTGAATTTGAATCTAATATAGAAGTCAAAAACATGTTGAGAAATGTCATACGTACATTCTACCAGTCATAGTTCTTGTGCAGAAAAGTTGGCAGATTTTTAAACTGAAAAGGTAGTTAGAATATAATTTAAGGTATATTATTTTTAAGGTGAAAACACATCATTGCTGAAAGGATTGTGAAGCACCAAAGATAACATAAAGGCCTAGCCTAAATGCAGATTATTTTAATTTATGTAATCAGATGTTTTTGTAAGACTACGTGTATGAAAAAGGTATAGTGATAATAATATGAATGAATAATGCCATTGCACTCTTTTTCCAAGAAAAAAATATCTATACTTTTCCATCTATACCCAGCAGGAAAGACAGGTTATCAAAGCCCAAATCAAGGTAAAGTTAAATTTAGAAATGTATTTGTTATAAACTGCCACATTCTGTGATTCTCACTTGAGTTGCGTTCTCCCACAGGCAGCTGTATCACTATTTTCAGTGTGAGATTTGGTAGAGTAAAACAGCTAAATCAAAGGTTAAACTGGATGCAAAAAAAATAATAACACAAATAATAATAACACAAAAGACATTTAGCAATCCGATCCTCTTTGTAGATACTTTTCATAATATTAACTCAAATCTTGACTTGGCTTATCTAGAATAACTTGTCTGCAGATTTTTCTGTGGTGGTTTAAATACTTGATACAGGTAGTTGCTTTTTCATTTACAGTCTCTTACATTTTAAGACTGTATCCTCTCAGTCCCTTTGTCCAGAAGTTGTAATATCACAATCCAACTGGTGTCTCCGCATGAGTTGGCCTAATTTGCAGAGCTGATATAGAAAAAAGGGTTTCTTTAATGAAGAAATGCAATCTTAAGCCCTAGGATTCTGCATTGGTGGGGCTGTAATGTGTAGTCTAATGATAGTGTGGAAAGCACGCGTTTTTGTTTGAAGTTGGATTAGTGCAGGCAAACAGGTGCTAATCAGATCACAGTAAAATAGCACCGAAGGGTGTTTGGAGCTTTATGCCACTATGTTTTCAAAACATCACAGAAACTTTAGTAGTTGGTTCAGTAACACTACACGAAAGCTCAATGTGTAAGTGCAATACTTTATGTTTGAATCTCTCTTTTTAGTACCAGCACCAAGGGGCACATCTTTAAGATACTTTGTGAAGTTTTGGCACGTACTGTTAATGCTGTTATTGCAAACAGAAAAACTTGGATGTTTGGAAGAATGTGACTGTTTAAGCAAATCCATGTCTGAGCATACTAACATAACCAGTTAGGACAGTAAAAACAAGTTAATTTTCAAAAAATAACAGAACACAATGCAATTTGTATTTCTTAAAGTAGAATACTAACCTAATTTTTGTTCAATGTTTCAGAATAAAAAATAAAATTAAAAAATAGATAGTTAGATGATAGATAGATAGATCGATCGATCGATCGATCGATCTAAGGTAATGATTTTCCAGTGGATTGTTTTACTTCGCTTCTACATCTTTGGAACCTCCCTTCTGCTTTTGCCACATGCCTCGCAAGTGCTCATTTTCTAATCCTGGCAGTGAGTAGTTGGAAGTTGCAGATGACTTCCTATCCTTCTTCACAGTGGGGGGGGGAAAATCCCTCTCGTACATATTCAGAAGTCTCTTGAAGGAGATTGAAAAATACTAAGAGCTGCCTCATCCCTTCCATCTCCCAACCCTAAGAACAACTCAGCATCTCTCCTGAGTTCCCTGGACAGCTGAAAGCTCTGGAGAGGAAAAGTATGACATTTTAGCATTTTAGTATGACAAGTATTTTAATATCACAAATACTCCAAACTTTCTCTGCTTTACCCATATGTCTTTATCCAGCAGCTACTGGTTGCTACTATATGTTAGACTCTGCTGGGTATAATCTATATATGAAAACACTGGAACACTGTTTCCTCTCCAGCTGTTAGCTGTACATCACCATATATCTCCTTAAGACAATTTTTTTCTCAAACTTTTTGTTCACAAATAAAAAGCAAAGGGAGAGGGATAAGGCTGTTAGATTCTTTTCTTGAAACAATGCATGTTTGGTGATCCTGTTTAGGATGTTTATTTCCTCTTAATATGAAAACACAGCAGTGCGTAAATGACTCTGGTTTTGCATTGTATTCCATTTATATTGATAGTCTCAGTCATTCTCACTATACTGTCAGAGTAACTGATTGAGAGTCATTTCATTTCTACACATACCTTCCTCTTGGGAGTTATTTCATTTCTACATGGTCCTTATATGAAATACACCTAGGCTTGCAGAGTTTGATACCTTGAGAGCTTAATCTCTGTTTATGGGAATTGTAGAATCTACTGGAAAATGAGAAGGAGTCTAGAAGGAAGGTTTATAAATGCTAGCTGGCAGAAAAAAACACTGATTGAGGGGTCATTGGTATAGCAAGACACTACTTGATAATCACTAGGGTAATGAATGGCATCACAGAGGGACAGGCATTGGGAGTTGCCTTCATGTTCTCACCAAAAATTTTCAAGGTTGTGAAAATGTGGATTCCAAGAGCTTCACAGTTGAAGACTCTTGACTGTTTTACGCTGAACATACAAGAGTTTTCACCTAATCACTGTGCTATGTTCATGAAATTATACAGGCAAAAAGCAGGGTCTCTGTCTGCATGCTGATAGAGCCAGTGATGGAGGCGTAGTGCTGGAATTTTTTTTGTCTGTACCAAATTTGAGTGTCATTAGTTAGGATCATCTTGACTGCAATACTGCCAGTTACCTTCCCCAACTGCACGCTTCTTTAACTTGAAAGTGACATGGGTCTTATTAGCTTAGATCTCTAATTTGTTTCCTTAAATTTAGGTGCTCACATATGAAAATGTGGAAGTATGAACATGACAAGGATTACCATACAGTAGTTAATGTACCAGCATGCAGGGTCCTTAAAGATTAGCTAGTGTACCTTGATATTTTTAGTTTGAGTAGGAAAATATTATTATCTGGAAATCCTCCATGAGGCGTCAAACACCAGAAAACTGATGCTGATCCACTTTCAAGTTTTGTCCTAACTTAGAAACCAGCACAGTTTTGCACAGCAAACCAGCCTTTCCTAAAACCTGAACTGAAGCTGCTGTATGTGTAGTATAGGCTTCCATTGTTCATAAGCACAAAAACTCAGTAACTATCACTGGAGTCATTATTAAAATTCGAAAGCAAACAAGTAACAAATAATAGCAGTATTTCTTCGTGAAGATTCAAATAATGGAAAATGCCTACTAGTGGTCTTTTCTATTAAATCAGCCCTATGTGTGTAAAGCCATCTTTGGTTGGCACTTAGCCTGTGGTTCAGGGGATTATACCCCCACCGCTGTGACTCAGGGCTGGATTATCTTATGAAATCCTAAAAAGCTGCTATGACTGCGTAGGGCAAGATTTTGTTTCCAGTAGAAGTCAGAAATCTGTAAAATTAACGTGGTGAATGTTATTACTAGATAGAATCAATGGTCCCTCTGGGCCAGCATCCTGTCTCTGACAGAGGCAAATCTCAGAACTTTCAGGGGAAAGTATAAAATTTCTGTGTCAACAATATTTCAGTCAAGTTTCCTCCCCAGCAGCAAGCTGCTAGTGAGTAGCTTAGCCCTACTTCATGAGGATTTCAATTATTTTCCCCAATTATTCCTTTAGCTACCTAAAGAAATGTATGAATACTTTATTGTTCATATTCATGATTGTACAAGCAACAAAACGGGACAGTCTTACTTTCTTCCTTGTCTAAGTATTATTCTCTGACAAGTAGTTTCACACATTATGTTAGGTGATACCTATTTACTGTTATTTTAAACATGTGTCTCTTCATTTTAATAAATGCTTTGAATAAAGGGAGTGAAAAAGAACATTTTTTTAGACTTTTTCTTGTTTTACATGTCTACAACTTTCCCTTGTGTTCACCCATCATAGCAAACTAGGACAGCAAAATATTATAACCTGCTTCAGTACTTGTCATATGAAGGGAGATGGCAGATAATCTTCACTTCCCTAGCCTTTTTGCTGGCTGTCTCTGCTTCCTCACTTGTGATGTACCCTTTTTTTTGAAGTCTTACTAACAGTAACTATTCCCCAGGCTTTTTATTTTTTTTTTTTACTTTATTTTAATAATGGGTAAGGCAGCAAAAATAATTCCAGAATTATGTCATTTTTCTTGCTAAGTTGTCCAATGAAGGTATTGAGGCCAGGCTTGGATTTGGCCAACAAATAGTGCCTGGAGACTGATGACTTTTCACTCAGTGAAGTAACCTGCCTGTTATTAAAATGTAATAATTTTCTGTAAGATTTTTTTTAACAGAAGCAATGCCTTTTCCATGAGTTATCTCAAATTGCAAATATGTTGGTGCTGATAATTATTTCCATATATATATTATCATGTCCTACAAGGCCTGTAATTTCCTTTGACCTAAGCTGTAGTTTGATACATTATTTGATCTGAGCTCTTAGTGAGTCATCTTACCCATATGTATTTAGTTAATTGGTTATTTTTCTCCCCGCCCATGTTTATATATATAATATACTCTACAAAGGAAAAGGAAATCTGACTGCTTGCAGCTGAGTCTAGTAAAAGAGCAATTAGGTTCTATCAGAGCCAGCAGCTGTCCGTAATGAATTCTGAATTAAAATTATGAGTGAAGAAAAGAATCCAGCCATCTGCAGGAAATGTGAAAATATTTTTATAACCCAATAGCTGAATTCTGGAAAGGGATATCTCTGAGATTTCCCAGCTGTACCTACAGTAAATTCCAGAATATCCATGGACATACAGTATACTGGAACACATTGCATCAACTTGGCTACCTAACATGTTTGGCTAACTTTGAACAGGCTGTATTTTTATCTAAAGTAATCAGAGCGAAAGCCTCTTTAAATCATCTCCCTATGTCTCTAGAACTAAAATGCAGCTTTAAAAATAGTCTTGTTATCTTTTAGTGGAGGCTTTCCAATCAGTATTCTGCCCTAAATATTAATCTTTCTTTGTTTTTCATACTTTTACAGACTTATTTCAGGATCTCATCACTTGTTATCATCTTTTGTCAATGACCCCTGTTCCAAGTGAATCCTGCATTGTGGTGCCTTTTTTTTTTTCCCTAAATTTTAAAAATAGGTTTAATTGTTGAAAAATTATCATAATATTATCCAAGCTACTTTCAAAATTCTAGACCAAAAATCCCGTGGTTTTTGTAATAGCTTATCCACAGTATTTGCTCCTAAGGTTCAAAAATCCTGCAAAAAAAGAGAGAGATTAGTGTCCAACCTCTAAATGACAAATTGTGATTAAGAAATGCGAAATGCTTAGTGGTATTAACCTCTCACAATCTGATGTTCTACTACATTACATAGAAGTCATGCTTCTATAAAAACTGCTGAGGGTAAAGAAATGAAATATCAGAAATAGTACCAGTAACCAAGATCTTCAGTTGTCAGTGGAGTATTCTCAGAGATACTGAAAAGGGTGTTTATTCTTTTCACCACTAGGTCTGGGGAAACAGAGTTCTAGCAAGAGCCTTGATATGAGCTCATCAAAGAGGATTGATAGATTTTTTTCCTCTGTTTTCTGCTATGTAACATCTCACTGCATTATTACTGTATTGCAATCATTTTAGTTTAAACCAAATGGTGACAAAATCATGTTTGTCTCATCCTCTGAATGTATCCTCTAGATATATCAGTTTTCCACAGTAAAGGAAGAGATATCTTGAAGTAGAGATCCAAAACACTAGGTCTGCTACTAAAGTCACATGAGCTTCAAGAGGTCCAAAAAGACTCTGAAACTAGGAAGCACCTTAGTGTTCAACAAGTACTTTCAAGGTCATCCTGTTATCCTGTACTGCAGAATACATTTCTCCCCACCTTCTTTAATTTATTTTCAGATAGCATCAGTTCACCTTCCTGTTTCCCATACAGATAGGGTAATAGTTCTTCTACATGTTCCACATGAAAATGTAAACAAAGCACATAAATATGCAAAAGTACAAAACAACTCCTCAAAATGTTCCACTGAACACAAAACAGGTTGAAATGCAAAGAAAGCAATGAGTAGTTAGCAGCAAGCAGCATAATTTCTGGTCGTTGAGTTCTTTGCTGTACTGTAATCTTCCTTTCTATTTATTGATGATAGATAGGATCACAGTGTACTTCCTGTCATAGATTACCCAGAGTATCAGTTTCTGTATTTACTACAGCTGTTCATGCATAGATCTATCTTTAATTGAAGGTAATGAGTCACAGTAAGAAGTGTTTTTAAAATTAACCTCAAAATGCATTCTGTTTCTAAACTGTATTTCACTAAACTCTTTTTTAGTAAATTTTAGTTTGTTCTTTATTGGAATGCATAATGACAAGAATGCTTTGTGAATGCATTGCACAGTACAAAGTACAAATACTCACTGAATCTCAACAAATCTCACAAAGATATATTTAGGATAGTTACTCTGACGCTAAATACAGGATGCGGTACACTGAATATATAAGATTGTATTTAGAAAAGGAGGAAAATAAGGAGGATATCGGGGAACTGGACTCATTTTGGAATGAAAAATTACAGTAAATCTTTGTGCACAGATAAAACAGTACAGAGAAATAGTTTATTCTAATTTCTTGTATTTATATATCTGAGTAGTTGAAGAAATCAGGTGATTTATAGTAAGATGTATATATAAAAATCCTCTATGAAAAGTAGCATTATGGCATGTATTGCTATATAAAATCAACAACCAACTCTGAAGGGAAGCCGAGATAGGAAAAAGAAGTGGTATGGGAAAGGGTCAATGAACTTTTCAGTTGACATATTGTGTAATTTCTGCTATATTCCATTTCACAAGTAGAACAATAAGAGGTCTTTTTTGCACCAACAAGTAATGATTTTGGGAAAGAAAGAGGCAGAAGTACTCTGTGATAGTCTGTCCCCTTTAAGGAAGAAAAAGCAAGGATAAGGAATGTACTGTCCCTTTACAATGGCATAGTTCCTAAGTTTGTCAGGTGCTCAAAGGCAGACATGTTGACTGAAAGGAAGAGGATTAGTTGATTTGATTAACAGATGGGGGGCGTGGAATGCCTGTACTTTCTTTTAGGATGTGGGACCATGAGACCAATTCTAGACAGCGTGTTTAAGCTTCTCTCCCAGGAGATGTCTAGAATGTTATTTTCTAAGAGTGCCTATCCAGCAAAGTCTAATAAAAGGATTTCTGTAGGGCAAGTTGTGTCTGTAACTTGTTGGTTAATAACCCTTAATGGATCCTTTCCTCTGTGAAATTCTTTTTTGCAAAAATTAGTTTCACAATTTAGTTATGTACTACATGAAAAATTACTTCCTGTTTGTTTAAGATTCTCTGTCTCATTATTTCAATTTAGGATCCTATTTCTTCTGTTACAAGCAAAAAAAGAATGGGCATTTTCATTTTCATTACGTCCTCCATGTAACACATAGTTTTATCCCTTTCTTTCATATCTCCCTTTCTGAGTGTTCTGTGCTCCGAGCTGAGATATCTAGTTTGATTAACCTCCCCTTCATACATTGTCATCCTCTTTGATATGTTTCTTCAACATTATGATTTCTCTACCATTCCTGAGATGGACCACACTGCTTGTCTGGAGGCAAATGCAAAGGCAGCCCATTAGGTTGGAAATTACTCCAGAATGTCATTCACGGGAAAATTTACAGAAACCTTCAGTAAACAGGGCATTCAAAGGGTGGTGCATGAATGAATGAGTGTGAGAGTGAATAAAGGTGTCACACAAAATCCTTCCAATCCTACAGAAACCTCCTAAATCTAACTGGGGTGCAAAAATGTATCTCCAGGTAAATGGCTGTCACATTTTAAAAGTATGCTCAGACATTTACCTGTGACTGTAATATTTGTGGTATCAGTTGTTATTTTCCTTCACTCCATTGCTTTACTGAACTACCTGTATATGTTACTTTCATAGTGCAACATGGTACATCTTCCTCCACTGCAAACACGTAAATTCTTTCTAATACTTGTGAGCTATCAGTTAGTGGAGTTGCTCTTTACATTATGCACTCTTACTACTACATTCCTGTATTGCTTTGAAGATACATAGGAGTTCTTCTGCATTTCTGTAAAGTGCTGGCTCATGACAGACATGAATTTAAAGTCTAGTGAGAGGATTTGAACTGCTGAAATGGAATGTCCTTGTTAGAAGTGTCTCTTAAAACATTTTTCTTTTGTTTAGTTGAACGTGACTAATGTTACATTTTTACCCTGCATGGAAAACTCAACTTTAAAAATTATGTTAATAAAGTTACTCCCTGTTATTCCCTCTATCTCTTTGAGAAATTTTGTGGAGTTTTGATTTTGTATGTTTTAATATTTGACAGTTTGTTTGGTTTTGTTCGTGATAGAGTCTGATAAGACAGCTTCTTCTACCTTATCTCTCCAGAGCTAAATTTAGGATTACATGAAAAACGTATTTTATTTCTGAACATTATTACACTTCTGCAATTGCATATTTAAAAAATGGACTTAAGTCTGGGACAGTTGTTTTTGAAGAATTTATGGTAATGGTAGAATTCTGAGAATGTAGAGGCTGAAAGGAAAATCTTCATAAAGCAGAATAAAGGAAGAAATATCTAGGGCTAGCTTTTCATTTGTGACCCTGCTATGCTTTTGCCTGCTATCTATGAAAACTCTGGGAGCTCTTGACTGAGCTTTATCTACTTGTAGTGAAGTCTCCTGTTTCCTGATATTTTTTTCCCTCTTGTTCATTTTAAGAAGTTTTTATGACGTCAGTGACAAATATGGTTGCATCCATGCATAGCGTAGAGATTAAGAAAATGCAGTGGCTAAAGTCTTTTGCTTGGTGAAGCATTACACCTAAAAAATATGTAATATACCATACTTGATTGCTGGTATCCAACCATAACCAAATGAGGAGAGGAGAGGAGAGGAGAGGAGAGGAGAGGAGAGGAGAGTCATTGAGCACTTGCAGATCAATTATCAAAAGTCTCTTATAAGCCTGCACAGGAATTCTTGAAGCAGTTCAGTATCTCTTCTAAATTGAAATTTAAGTTTACCTCTTTCAACAAGGTCTTTGTGCTATTTCAGTCAGATGTATCTCTTCAAAAGGATTTTCAATGGTTTTCTGCTGATTCTTCGATAGAGGGGTGGTTTTCAACTATGTTCTAATTTCCTAACAGAAAAAGGAGAAAATAATCTAACTATTGCCCTTGTCAGGACTACTACAGAATTTCTGTAGGATTGGAGTCTAATTAATCATATCAAGTTCTTCAGTAAAATTCAGGCATTTTTATATGATTGCCATATCACAAGCATTTTTATCTACTTTCAGTTCATAAATGCAAGCTTTATTCAGTCTGAAACTGTAATATTCAGTAAAATTTTCCCCTGATATGAGTCAAAGATGTCCTAAATGATTTTTGATCCATATTTTACTGTCTTTGCTTCCAATTAAATGATCTGTGAATACTGGCAATTACACTGCATTCCTTTGCCAAATCACTGAAGTATCAGTAAAGGATCATCGTTTAAACAGCTACAAATTAATCACAAAAGCCAACCTTTAACACATCCATACAGCGATTTTAATGTGAAATGGCCCTCTTATGCCTCTTAATTTTTCTTTTTGTGAATTGCAGCTGTATTGCATCACAGGACATTAAACATGTTTCAGCTCATGGGACTGAGTCAGGCATGTTTTTAGAAATTAAAAACAAATGTTGTAATAGGATAAATGATAATATTTGAAGCAATAACACTTTCTTATAGGCATGTCTATTTAATAGATTGCTTAGGTTTTAAAAGTAACAGTATCTTTCAATAGCTGAAGTGATGGAATATTTTTTTTTAAATTCTAAGTTTGACAGTAATACCGAAAGAAGCAAGAGATTCAACAAGTGTAGAATTAATTTGTGAAATTATTCTCATTAGCTGAATTATTATCTTTAGAAGAAAGTAGATACGATTTTTTTTTTTGATGTTCCAGTGGCATATTAGTGAGTATTCGAACTGCATGGCTTCCCAGCAGTGTATGGGTACCATATTAAGAACTCGGTATGAACACAGAAGAGAAGGAGGAACAAGGGATAAAGATAGGATAGTTTCTTTTGCTTATATAGGAAGCTATTGGATTTTGGAGTTAGAAGGTATGTGGGGGCAAAGAGGAAGGAAGGCAAAATATTCATAGCATTGGTTTCATTTTTACCTGGAAACCAGGGTAGTCTGGTAGACGCATGGCTTATTTATAATTGGCAGAGTTGGAATGTCCTGGACATGTTAAGGTATGGAAATATCATGCTGGATAAAATTGGTGAATAATTTTAGCTCCTCTAGCCTTACCACTAAAATGTTGGTGCATAGTAATGGGCTTTGATCTGGTGTCACGATCTTCACAACCTCTGCATAAACCTGTGAACTAGGAAATACCTTTTGTGGTACAGTATGCTAATAACTATTCCTCTTCGAGTTTGCTCATGGGAAGAGTAAGTATATAAATGATAATACAAGACGTGAAGAGAAAAAATGAAAACTGCTTGTTCCAGCTGAAAGTGCAAGCTTTTATCTGGGTTGAAATTTGGCAGTTGTGGTCTGTAGGTACCAGTGAACCTTTTAATGTTTGATCTGAAAAATGACATATCCAGTTATAAACAGGGTGCCAGAACATTAATTCATTAATACATGATAGGAAAGATAACCATATTCTAAGCTTCTGAGAGCATCTGCACTGTCAAACCTTCTTATTTCTCACTTTGTCAGCAGCTGTTAGGCTAATAAAACCTGAATGCAAAAAGGAAGCATTTAAGGAATGGTTTAAAGCTTTTTATAAACCTGTCTGACATACAATTGTGTGCTACTTGTAGTGAATTCTTTCCAATCCAAAAAAAAAAAACAAAACACAATAATGAGACAATTTTTTTAGTTTTTCTCCATTTCTGACCAACATTAAGGTCACTAAGGTTTCCTGGAATGCAAAGCTTCTATTATACAAAGTAAATGAACTCCCATTTAGCTAGGACAGCCATTGTTTCACTAGTCTGTATATTTCCTTTCTCTACAACTCCCATTGATCAATAGCATTGATTGGTAAGTTTTCTTAAGCTCAGTATATTGATTAATTCTTGTCAGAGTGGCATCTAAGAAAGTTAGGATTGATGCATTCAGTCTGTTAGCAGAAGTCCTCAGCTGCTTGAAGGGGATCTGATTCTGGGAAGAGTAACTGGTGGCAAGAACACGTGATTAACAATATATAAATATGGAATCTTAGAAACAAAAGTTACCTCGTGTGAGTTTAAAACGTCTTTCTGCTCTGTACTTCTTTCTGATTTGGTGGTAAATAAATGCAGTTTGGTGGTAACTGGCAAAGATTCTTAAAGCATCATCCAAGAAATAAAGGCTTAACCCTCATTATTGGTTTCAGGATGGACTTATGATATTTAATATCTCATGAAAATATAGAACTGTGAGAAGATCTTGGTTTTTATATAACTGTCCTCTAGAAGCTGGGTTGTAATTTTTATTTCTTTCTATCTCTTTTCAAACAATAGCAGTTTGTTGTGTTCTTAAATATCCTTAACTCAGATAATGTCAGTGTCTTGAGGGTCAATAAACTACTTGTTGCTTACTATACTACCTACTGCATTTCATGTCACTAACTGAAAACAGTTAAACATTTAGAAGGCCAGCAACTAGCATTCATTGTCACAGACAAGATGTGATCCCAGATATAAAAATGATACAAAACCCCCATATATATAATACATGTGCTTTATATAGCTATAGATATGCAAATAGTTGAAACAAAACTTCATCACGTACAGTCATAATACATGGCTATAAAAAGACAGTCATCCATCTGAAGATTTGATTGAGTACTGCTGATGTCCAAACATCTCCATAAAATAATTCCTTTAGAGACTTTAGGAAATAGGACCTCATTTGGCACAGAAGTTGCATATTCAGACCTTCTGTATATTTTCTGGTCTTCTGTATTCTATAGTCTCTGTTATATTCCTTCTATATCATTCCAATTCAGTTATGCCAAATCTGTAATAAAGGATCATGTATACCTAACAGTAATCACATCAAGGTGAGAACTGTAAATCTCCTTTTCCTCTCCTGATTGCATAACATTGTCTTAAAGAGTTGGTAAAGGTAATCCATGCATGTAACACACAACAGCTTTAAGACAGGGAGGGAATGACTGATAATCTCTGAAAGTCTGGCATATTTTGACAGCAGCTAACATAAAAATAATCTGCTGTTATGTAGACCTATTACTGAGACAGGTTTAATTCTTTTAGATTGAACTGAATATTTCATGATCAAGGTTTATTCCTATGCCAAGCTCACAGCTGACCCATGTCGTGTTCTGCCCTCAAGTTGCACCAATGAGAGGAAAGCAACTCCCTAGATCAGAGTTGTTCCTGAGGAATCCCTTACTGTGCAGAGCTGAGAAGTAGTAGTTTCTTTGGCCTCAAAAGGGTTGATGTGACTTTACTTCAGCTCCTGCCAAAGACCAACAACTGACTTCACTCAGAACATGTGAGGAAGCACTAACTTTGCCTCTGCATGAAAAATATTACTCACCCAGTCTGGACATTAATTCAATGCTGTAATTTCAGACTTTGTCTTTAAGCATATTTTAGTCCTTTTGTAATCCATCCTTTAAAATAATGTAATGATGGAGCATCTTGGTCCAGGATCTGGCCATTCTGGATGTTTCTTATATTTTCCTAGAGAAGGAAGGCAGACATTGAAGTGGGCAGCTGGGGATTTCCCCAGCCTGCAGCTATCACTTCTAGCTAGGCATGGCTTTGCATCACAAAGAATAACAGTATGTATGTCCAGGCTAAGTGAAAGAGCAAAGGACAGAAAAACTGTGTTAGTAGGAGCCTCATTGACACAGTTAGGAGAGGAATAGACAGTTTATCTCCAAAGCATGATAGAAATAGGTAAGACATATTTTCTGTAACATTATTGTTTGCCAATAAATTTACCTGTGGAAAGAGAATAACAACAACAGCGTTTAGTGAGTTAGCAATCACGCTACAAATAAAGCTTGAATTCTTAGAGGATTCATCATCTCCAGTAATTTCCATTTTTAAGAACATATATTTCTAGAGCATGTTGCAATATGTTTTATTTCTATTACAGTCAAGTCTGAAACTGCAAGATGCAAAGATCTCATATAAAAGCATTGCACGTTCTCAATTGCTTTTAATGGGTGTTAAAGGAGTTTACTTATTTCAGGGCACCAACCTCTTTCATAAAAACTGATGTTCAAATTCAGAAAAATGTGCTATTCAAATCAGTGTTATGAGACTTTAAAACTTGAATGCCATAAAAGTAAGCACAATGCATGGAATAGTCCTTCATGTTTTCCCTCCTATGTTCATTTTTTTTAGTGCTGGAGTCGGCAGGACTGGCTGTTTCATTGTGATAGATGCCATGTTAGAGAGAATAAAGCATGAAAAGACTGTAGATATTTATGGCCACGTAACTCTAATGAGAGCGCAGAGGAATTACATGGTTCAAACTGAGGACCAATACATCTTTATCCACGATGCACTGCTGGAAGCAGTGACGTGTGGAAATACCGAAGTGCCAGCCAGAAACCTGTATGCATATATCCAGAAGCTGACACAGATAGAAACGGGCGAGAATGTCACAGGAATGGAACTGGAGTTTAAGGTACTTGGATTTTATGTCGTGGGGAACCAAAACCAGATGGTGTAACACTTAATGTTGCTCTGATCTCTATCCATTGTTTCTAGTAATCAAAAAATAAGACATTGGCAGGCTAAAATTTTAAATTAGGAAGGCAATCCTTTGGAAAATGTAAAATTCTATCTTCAATTAGTGATCAGACAAGAACCATTCAGTGAGGACAGTTTAAGCCTGCTGTTCCTTTATTGTTTCAATAGCTTGAAATATGTATTTGTGTAACTGTTTAATTCTCAAATTTGTCCATACACATTAATGGAGCAGACGTTAAACTTTTATACAATATTAAAAGAATCTTTACAGATATTCATTCAAAAATGCAATAGAATATGGAAAAATAAGAATCTGAAATGTAAATTATTCATTAATGGGTAATGAGCAGAGATCATCAAATCTGATAGTGTCATTTGTTTTTGTTATACCTGCGCTTAATTATTTTAATTTATTTTCAACAGCGTCTTGCTAGCTCTAAGGCTCACACTTCAAGATTCATCAGTGCCAATCTTCCATGTAATAAATTCAAAAATCGCCTTGTCAATATTATGCCATATGAGTCTACAAGGGTATGCTTGCAGCCAATCCGAGGAGTAGAAGGCTCTGATTATATTAATGCCAGTTTCATTGATGGATACAGGTACTAATGTTAATGTGTTGTCATTTGGACTGTTTTAAAAGTTTACAAGATTATTTTTGTAGTTGTATTGAAAATAACAAAATTTAGTATTGAAATTTAATATTAAAATTTAATATTGTTTATTATCTGTGCATGCCATGTTTGATTGGGTGGTTCTTTAAATATTAACAAAAGGTTTAAATATTCATCCATAGGAAAATTCTGTAAATGACATAGAGTCTTAAACATTTTATTTTTACCTCCCTTTAAACCTTGAGTAAGTTTTACCTGGTGAAAGTTACTGAGCTTTTAAGCACATTAATGATTCACAACTATTCTGCTTAAAAGCTACATAGAAATAACATACAGGAGATATACGCTCTGTGTCAAGGTGATAACCTATGATCTTGGAACATAGATTAAGACTAGACCTAGCCCACAAAAGCATTTTATACATAAGCAGTTGTGTAGCCCACCAGCATCTTTATGACAACACGGGGCAATACACTCTCAGCTGACTTAAGCAACTGGTAGAAAAAGGCATGAAGGACAACTGGTATAGTTTCCCTAAGGCAGTTTAGCTGTACCTGAGTATCTGTATCCACACAGATCATTTTCTGAGCCTCTGCTCATAATTGGAAACAACCTCTATCTCCACTGTTAACCCAAAAAAAGTGTTTCTGTTGATTGAAAGGAGCAAGAGCAACATGAATTGGTCATCATCTTATAAAGCTGCTGAGCCAGAAGCTTTTAACAGCTTGGTGGTAGCTTCCACTAGTAGGATATTTAGGTCTGGAAATGTAATGCACTCCATTCCTGAATTTTCTTCCTGCCTTACTTGTGCAGAAGGCATCAGACTGTTGAAAAGGAGTTAATAAAGAAACTGCTTGATGCTATAATTCCTAAAGTTAATAGATTGTTAGACAGTTATTTCTACAAAATGAACCAGCACAACTAAGTGTTTCTTAAGTGCTTTTTACAGCACACAAAATTGAGCTATTAGCTGCATTAAAATTTAAATAATAATGATAAAGACACACATCATAATATTAACAGAGTGATTTCCCTCTCAAAGTTCTAAAAATAAAAAAACATAGTTTGAATAAACAATCACAGTAAGTTTTTAATGTGCTTATTAATAACACTATATATTTTTTTCCTCTAGATAGTGTTTACTTAAAACAGAACATTTGAATCAGTTCACTTTTTTATTAAAATATTTTCTTAACTTACTTTTTTTATAGACAACAAAAAGCTTACATAGCTACACAGGGTCCTTTAGCAGAAACAACTGAAGACTTCTGGAGAATGCTCTGGGAGCATAATTCTACAATTGTGGTCATGCTCACTAAGCTACGAGAAATGGGCAGAGTAAGTACTGCTGTAATATTCCTTTACTAAAATGTTAGTTATAATAATTTTTTATTAACTTATTTAATTGTTATAGGAAAGTCTAAAGATAAAGATCAGGATTTGGGTTACTTCTGCTTTTGTAATATTGGTGGCATAGTTATTCACCATGTGTAAGGTTTTTCAATCTGTAGGTGTGTTGCAATTGACAAGCTAGACATGGCATTATGTTGTGGGAACACTGAGATTCAGCAACTGAGTTTGCCTGTTGACATTCTGAAGTACACAGAGAGAGCATTGCTGTCTATCCAAAAATGAAAATTTCTTATTTGGAAACTTCACTTTTCCAGTGTCTGTTTTAACAAAAAAGTGCAGTAGTTTTGAGATCTCAATGTCTTCTATGTGTTCATAGTGCTGAACTTTCAAGTTTCAGCACCCAGTTTGCATCCTAAACTCATTCAAGCACTGCTTTGTGAAATGGATAGAATGAAGCAGTTTACTTTTTGGACAGGATTACATCAAGATAAAACGGGTATGTGATAAGTGAAATCTGAGTCAGCCCATGTATCTGAGGAATAGAGATGATTCAGGGTATGGCTCGTGGATGCAGAAGTAGATTCTTGACTGAGACCGGGAGGACTTCTTTCAGCAGGGAAGAAGAAAGAACACTGAAGGTGGCCTCAAGATTTCAATTGTATTCTGTATTGAAAATTAGGCTCAGGATAGCTCTTGTCACTGATAAATAATAGAACTGAGCAGAAGTTTAAATGAGTTCAGAGATACAATGACCAGAGAGAACCCATTTGCAATGCAGTATTGAAGATAATTTTTTATTCTAGGTATGGAACTCTATGTTCACAGCAAGACAAACACTTCTTTTTCCTGTCACTAATGACACTTTCCATGAGTATTACACTTATCTGAGTTAAAATGGTTCTATACCATTTCATGGTAGTGGTCTTGAGTAACCGGAAATGTATTTTGCTTTGTTATTTTGTAGGAAAAATGCCACCAGTACTGGCCTGCAGAGCGCTCAGCCAGATATCAGTATTTTGTGGTAGATCCAATGGCAGAGTACAACATGCCACAGTATATTCTGAGGGAATTCAAGGTTACAGATGCAAGGGTAAGTTAACATAGCATTATGCTAGTCCACATAAGTTTAAAAGAAAATATCATTTTCCTTCTTTTCCTCTTCTTTTTTTTTTAATTGTTATTATTATTAGAAAAACACTAGGGGTGTAATTTCTACAAGCAGTAAACAAAAAATAGATAAAGTTATTCTTAACGGAATGGGATCTTTGTGTAAGAACCGTTTACTTCATTCAGATCTAATATCTGGGCAGCACAACTTTGTAAAGGTCTGAATAACTATTTTTACCACAAAACATTGTTGTTTTTTATCACCTAAAAATGTATGATTTGAGGACCATTCTCCCTTTTTTCCTCATTTCCCCCTTGATCATTTGTGTGGGCAATTTTTGTCACTTACAGCTGTAAATACGTTTTTTTCACCAGCCTTTAGCCTGAGGGAGTATGAAAATTAATACACTGAGCTTTAAAAACTGCAAAGCAAATAACATTCGTAAAAAAAGCTTTACAAGCTTTACACATTGTAATTTAATTTTTTGCATAGCATATTTTCAGCACTCCTATATATCTGCAGAGTAAATACATGCAGATGTGACCCTAGCATCCTCATTTTCATACTGCATTTCTTATCTGAATTTCAGTCCAAAACTGAGCACTGATACAAGATCAAATGAATATAAACTTTAAATATATATGTGGCATTTCTTAGACGTTTTGATTTCTAGCATTTTAGTCTGCATAGCAGGAAAAATTACTGACAGCCTCCATTTCTGTAAGCGCTGTAGAATACTACTTTTCAGGCAAAATAGCAGGAGGTACTGTCCAGGAATAACATGAGTGATTATTCAGAATTGCCAGTCAGCATCCAAAATATTAGACTTTCTCACAGTTAGCAAGACAGCTTCTTTTAATGTTAGCTTCAACTAAAATTAGGTGCTACTGACAATTAGCTGGGCAGTATTGTCACTAACCAAGTCAGCATATGAATATTTTAATTTGGCAAATGACACGTGTGTGTTTGGAATCTAATGAGGATCACATGACTCATAGCTTCTTTAACCTATTTGTGCTTAAAAAAACTGGAGAAGAGCAGGCTCATAACTTCAGTCTTCAACCACACTTGTAAACATAGACAGGCAAAGCCAATTTTGCCACAACTGTGCTGATAGTTTTCATAGATCACCTATTAAAGATCTCTTAAATCTCAAGCTGGAAGAGTCTTATGCGACAGAGTTCACCAAGCTCAGATCACAAAATAACAATGATAACAAAAGCCACATACATGGTTGAAGTGTCTACAAACAGTATGTATTTCCAAAAAGTTCTTTCAAGAGTTTATCATGAACTAGGATATTTATGAAAGTCTGTTTACTATATCTAACAAACAAGTAAAAAGTCTGAAAGGGTCAAATAACTTAATTTTTTAGAAGTAGTTTTATTGGACTTGATAGTAACACACCTGTTTTTAAAAGTGCCAAGCATAGGTGCTCATTGGCAGTCCTGTTGTGACATTTTACCATCACATCATTGCTTTTCAAATTTTAAAAATCTCTTTATGTTGATGGTCCAAATTTTGTCAAACAATGCACTGACAAGCTCACAGGGCCATCTTAAATTTTGTAGATGTGCTGGGAAACTGTAGTTCCTTCCAAATTTACTGAAAGTGATGGGTACTACTTACCAAAATATGCATTATAATTTTCCTGTAGTTAGGCTTTTATGGTTGTCATACTGAGTAATTGAGATCATCTAACTAAATTGTTGTATTGTATTTTTGAGTACAATTTGAGTACAATTGAAGAGTAAATGCTGCAGTGGTTGTAACCAACCTCTCTGCCTCTTACCTCCAAAGCCATCTGTAATGTTAGAGTACCATTTGTGCTCTGGTAGATCCAAGCCAGCCAATTATTCTCGAGGGACAAGAAAAGAAGCACACTGCCTTTGTAGGTGTCAGCAGCAAGTATGTGTGTAGAACTGTTATTTCTGAAACTGAGCTGTGAATTGTTGTAAGGTGAAATTGACCTCTGTAAGTCTTTCAATATACTACTTCAGACTGCTTTTATACTCACTTTCTCTGTAAACTCCAGAGGTCAATACGATGGGGCAGTGTCATTTAAGGCTAAACTATTAGTGATGGCTGTAAGAGCATATTATAAATTCTACAGCCTTATCAAAAGACAATTGAATATCCCCTGTGAGGAGCAAGAAGAAATCCAAACAGTCAGTCGATCAATAGGATGATACGTTAAAAGCCCTCTGCTCCACATAGGGATCTGGAAGTTCACATTTTGATAACTAACTGTGCAAACTGTCACAATATTTGAAAGTAAAGATTTTAATAAAATTTGGCATTTGTATTGGGACTGCTGTTGGCAAGCATCTTCTTAAAAGAAAGCAGCACTGCTTATAATGTCAGTAGCAGAGGGAACTGTGTAAGAAATTGCAGTTCAGTTCCCAATATGCTTTAATGCTAGTCTAACATCAGACTAACTAATTTTACTTCGATACTAATATTAGCATTAAATAGCAGGAGATGCTGCTATTAAAACTAGAGAAGAACAGTCTCCATAGACTTGCACTGGATTACTGAGTTTTTATGATCATGAAATACACCAATACAGTTATTTTAGACACAAATGAAAAGCAAGTATTTTGCCCTCAAGTCTATTTTGCATATGGAAATTTGTGGTCTTTCCAATGAGAGCCTAGATTTAAGTAAAGCATCATCTTTCTCATCTTTTCTACCCCTAAAAAGTTACTGTTATTCTAGCATAATTCCTATCAGGGTCAGAAATTGCTGAAGATCTTCCATCTCCTTAACCAGTATGTTGCAAGTGGTTCAGACTTAAGGTTTTCTTTCTTTAATTTAGAAGAATGGTAGGTTATTTTCTCTTCTTGATTAATTAATCTCATGTGCCTAAGGCTATCTGAAGGATGCAATTTCATTATGTCTTCTTCAGGGAAAATGGGATCACAGAGACCATTATGAGAGAAGTCTGCATTAACAGAATGCCATTTTAGTAGGAAATATTTAGTTATTTGTGTTGATGCCCACAAGAAATAAAACAGGGTAAATGTTTTTTAACAGTTGTTTTTTTTTTAAGTGGGCAAAAAAAATCCGCAGATATAGACTACTAAATACATGATACTACTAAATACAGCCACAGTTGTGTATGTGTGTCCTCGCATGGAGCAGTGGCTGGCACACACACCTCTTGTGTTTTCTTTTCTCACCTGAGACATGGGGGTCTCCCATGTTACATGGAGGGTACCCCACAGTACCAGAGGAAACATAAAAGCAAAGTATTGGTTTTTCCCTTGGTTATTATTTAAATCACTTCTATTTCATTTCAAAGGTCTCTAATAGCTGAGTGCTTGACAGGGGTGGGGGGATAGAAAAAGATTGTTCTTTGCCTCCAGCATAACTTGTTGCTTTTTGGGGCAGTCTCCTAGACTAATTTCCATTTTTCACTTAGAAGAGGACCATTTTGAAATCATGGCATGGTGGGTGCTTAGGAAACAACATATCCAGAGGCACATCAGTACATATCAGTAGCTCATGTACCCATGCTTTTATGCCCATATTTTTAAGCGTTTCAGCTGTGCAGATTGACAGTGTCAAAATCATCAAAAACAATGTTTGAAAATTCAGAACAAATTTACTTCATCCATTTATATTTTTTCTGTTTATGTGTCCTGACGATTTACACATTAAATAGACACATAGCAGAATTTGGCATTTAATACTTCCAATGGCTTCATTCTAAAAATAACTATCCCATGGTATTCTGTAGTTTTAAACAATCCTGTTACTATTTCTAACCAAAGGGAATAGCTTCAGCCAACTTTTTTGAGAGAGGAAGCTTTGCTTCTTGATTTTTTGACAGAGTCCAAGCTGTTAGTGAATGAAATTACGATGACTGAAGAGACATTTATGGTTTGTTCAACAACTGGCTTGTCTTGATGCATCTTCTTCCAGGCAAATCTCCCCCTCATAAAAAGCACCACACTATTAAAGATATCACCTGAAAAGAGGGCAATGACTAAGCAGCTCTTACCAGTGAAGATATTCCTGCAGTAGATGAACATATCTATGAAACAGAAAGTCATATTGGATGACCTTACTCTTCCTGTTCTATATTTAAAGGAATTTACAGTCCGCAGGATTCAAAACTTAAACTTACAAAAAAATTTTATAAGCTGGTGAGATTATTATGGCTTTAGCCTCAGACATGCTTTTTTGCACAGGCAGAATGTCAGACAGCTCTGCTTTCCGATGCGGAAGGGAAACTATGCAATGTTGTTAAGAAATGTGCACTTCTGGGCCAATGTGTCCAAAAGCACTAGCCAGTACTGCGACTGAAAGAGTCTTCATAAAGTGATCTTAGCCCACCTCTTCTCAATATAGTTGTTTTGTGATTGTCTTTCTGGTTGTTGACTGATTGACTTCCAACCACTGTAACATGCTTTTGGGGTACATTGTTTGTGTCTTTTGTTAAAGGATGGCCAGTCCCGAACAGTGAGGCAGTTCCAGTTCACTGACTGGCCAGAACAAGGAGTGCCAAAGTCTGGAGAAGGATTTATTGACTTTATAGGCCAAGTGCACAAAACAAAAGAGCAGTTTGGTCAGGATGGACCAATTTCTGTGCATTGCAGGTAAGTAAGCAAAGCCTCAAAACGACTCATATGCAGATTTGTTTTTTTCTGAAGTTGATTGCTGATTGCAATGTAAATGTAAATTTCATAAGTGAACTGCCAGGAAATATAATCAAATAGAACATCTGAAAAGGAATATATAAGACTGTTTTACGAAGTGGGAACTGTTCTGTGATATCCCACTTACACAGAAAAGGTTCTTCTGGAATACGTGGAGGCAAATGATTTTTATTTCACTTTAAAATGTCTCTAATGCAATCTGGGCAATGCTACATACAGCTGCAGGAATAGCCTTATCACAGCCTGCCAGATCTGATAATTTTTTCCACTGGTAATTAAAAGTGAAGCTGTTGCATTGCCTGGAATTATTTGCTGTAACCAAGGTAGTTACACCTCAGTAGCACATTAGTAGTAATCAAGATGAGACAAATAAAAATGGTAGTTATCTCAAGAAAGGGAATGGAATAGAAAGCGCCTGTCAAAAAATTATTGAGGTTTAAATTGGTGAGTTCTAACTTTAGAATGTAGTGCCTATTTTTTTATGTGATGACTTCCCTTAGTTCTTTTACCATTGATATGCAGATGAAAACAACTTGTAGGTTGTGTAGGAATAATCCATGGAGGGCTTTTGTAATATTCTTGTATTTTTTAATTTATTTTCTTTACGGCATTCTAGAGTCTATAGCAGATGGCCAAAAATAATATCTTTATCTTTTATCTCTTATTTAATAAATTGTTTTCTATAAATTCCATTAGGATTTTAGATACTCATTTTTGCAACATTAAATTATTTTTTTGCTAGATTAAATGTTATTATTTATATAACAGAGATGCAAAATTCTGATACAGGTTCCAAGTCCTTCCTGCAAGCCAAGTAATACCCCAATACTAGCATGAAGACAAAATGAACAAGTTTACTAGAGCATATGAATGTACGGAGGGAGAAACATTCTTGTCCTTCCGAAATGAGGAGCAACCAGAAGTTGTTAAAATACCAGTGTGTTTTGACAGAGTTCTTTATGCTCCCCTAATCTGAAAGACTGACAAAATAAATGTGTTTGGCTATTTGAATCCTACTTCTTTTGGGTGCCTAAAAATTTTTATGACCTGCTAGGGAGAACAGCATTGCAGAGCAGTGTTTGGGATTCATTTAGCAAGGGAAAATGAAGGACAACCATGATAAAAACAAGCCTTATTCTTCCTGACATTAATGAGTTTTGAGAGCAGAGGAGTAATAAGCAATATTTATGCCTTTATGCAGACATACATAAGAAAGAAAAGAGATGTTTTTCTTCTAAGTTCTTTGTACCATGCAAACTTGTCTACTTGTGACTGCAATGAAATACTGCTTGCAGTAGGTTATGCATCCCTTCCAAATGGGTATGATCTTTCATGCTGAAGTTATGGAGATTTCTACCACTGACTTTGGTAGAAAGTCAAATCCAGTATAGTTCATCATGGTTAGGTCATTAAAGGTCTTATCATCGTTGTAATGACAGTTTAGACATTGGTAATGCTAATCACCATTATCAGAGTTAGTCAATTTACAAGAATAGGAATTGTTCCCAGCAAATCAGTAAGCTTATTTATTTATTTCAGGAAGCACAAGATCCTGAGTACCTGCACTTTCCTAGTATTTGTGTAATTATTGTAGTAATGCCTCCAGTTTGTACCATGATGAGTTTTTAAGGATTTCTCTTGTACAGAGAAAATTCTTTAAATGACAGACTCTCCTAGTGCCGCATCCCTGTGGTTTCCTTCCCACTCTAAACGTTTTTCACAGGTTTGCTTTCCCTTTTACACAGTAAACCACTGTCATCCACAATTTTAAAATGTTCTTCTCTGCCTTTTTTACAGATAGATTAGCATGTTACAATTTAAAAATTTATAACATGATCAGGCAGCTAATTAAAAAATAGTTAAAAGAGCAAAGGACTGTTCAGCTTCAAGGAAGATTTTTGCCTCAAGCAATTTTAGATATTTATAGTCTTGTTATTTTAGCTTTTATTTGAAGAATAAGGAAGACCACCATTTCGAAGAATGCATTCAAGATGTATTTTGACCAACAAACTCTTCTCTCTTACAAAAACATCAATACTCCCTTATGGGTCAATAAAGTATCCTAACTTTGGTTTCTAATTGTTCAAACCTTGGTGAATCATACTACATCATGAAGTAGTCCTGTCACCATTTCTTAAACTCAGAATTCTTTAAAACCTGTCACATTGCTTTGTTAAATGCTGCAGTATGAGCTGATAATTAAAATGCCACTATTACTGATACAGATTTCCGTCATTCTTAAGCACCTTCTAATGCGAATTGTTACAATGTTAAAATAGGCTTGCCACTTTCGGGGAAACAGGGTCAGTTTCCTATAGACTTTCCCAAAATATTACTCTTGATGGATAGTTAGGATTTGCAAGTTTTGAGATCTTTCTGTATTAGTCTGTCTTTCTCAGTAAGTACCTTCTCCAGATACTTTTTAATTTCTTAAGAATGCAATACAACAAACTAATTCCCTCCTATTGCTAAATTAAAGAGTTCTGAGTAGGTTTTTTTTTAATTAATAAAGATTGGGTTAATGCATGAGGCTAGAACTCCTCACAAGTATTTAGAAAATCATAGTTTTTTGTTCATATCTTTAAATGATTGAGCAGGAGCAAGGAGAATGGAAAATGCTAATCTGCCTTAGTGACCAGTGCCTGGTCACTTTCTGGACTATTTGGTTTAAGTAACACTGTTGTCAGCTCTATAAAGTCCAAGCAGGTTCCAAAGCTATATTTTGAGGATATTTTCAGCATGTTTCTTAAGTTTTAGCTTTCTAATTTACCTCATCATAGAAAGGAGACCTTACACTCCAGTTGCTCTGTACATCCAGGACCGTTGTCATCAGGTATAGGTAAACCAGCACTGAGAGCATGATATTTTGTCAAGTTGTTTCTCAATTGTCCTTTTGCTTCAGCTCTCCAGAGGCACACAGGTTGCACAAAATGGCCAAATGCAGTTGCATATATTTAGTAGCCCTAAAAGGGCACTGATCTAGACCAAACACTAAAATACCATTGTGCAATTTGGACACTTGATTTCTGCACTAGCGTTGTGAATTCACTGGATCTCTTTCATAGTCCATATCAACATTCAGAGTTCTTCAGTGTTTCCATGTTGTTCATTTTCTTCCACTCTCCTGTCTGGTGAATAGGTGTCATAAATCTCCAGCTTCCCAAGTTTACTTGACTGGAGAAAACCTGGTGAAATTATTAACATTAACAGTGAAATGATGGGGTGCTTAATCTCCACCCATTCAAGTTCATGCTTGGAAAATCTTTTTTATGTGTAGTTACCTGTCTCTATGTCCAAGAATCATCCTCACTAGAAAGTGATTGTTTAACTTTAATAACTGACAACTATTGGCTCTGTTGATTACAGAAGTTTCTATCTGGGGTTTCTTGGGGGTTTTAATTAATAACAGAAACCCAAGACAAAGCAAAGAGCAACCTATACATTCAAAGACGACATTTCAGACCGATATAGAGAGACATGGTGCACATATATCAGTATTGGAAAGCTAAAGATCCAGACTGCCAGACTTGAATAAAAGCTGTGTCTTAAGGTTTTTGTGTATTTTTCACTTAAGTTGTAGCATGTATGAACAATTTAAATATATTAGTTGAAAATCCACTGACTATCTCTAACTCAGAGTAGAAGGTAAACTAACACGCTATGCGCAAAACAGGGCATATACATAAGTGAGCTAAAGTAAAGCAAGCAGTAAAATACGTTTTGGCATCTTTTTCTCTTCTCAATTTCAGCATAGGTCATTGGCAACAAATACTGTCATTTTCCTTCACCATGCACTGATTACTGTATATCTGGATGAACAAACCAAGTCACTTTGCAGTGGAGACTGGAGAGTCAGGAAGTACTTAGTAGCATGTTAAGTTTGCTTGAGCGCAATTATTCTTCCAAATGCAATGTGGTAATTTCCTGTGGAATTTTGCTTAGTGAGCCTTTCCTTCTGTAGAAGTCTGTACCCATATGGTGTGCTGTAACCACAGATAATTTGTCAGCCAATTCTTTCAGCATTAACTGTCAATTAACGTTCCTTTTTTTCTTTCTTATTTTTTTTTCTTTTATTGCAACAGTGCGGGTGTTGGAAGGACTGGAGTATTCATAACCCTGAGTATTGTGTTAGAAAGAATGAGATATGAAGGTGTTGTAGATATCTTCCAGACTGTCAAAATGTTAAGGACACAGCGGCCAGCCATGGTACAGACAGAGGTAAGCAAAACAGGCTCCATATGCAATGGTGATCGAAAAGAAAGAGTATTTCCACAGCCAAATATTGCACAGAGACTGTATGAAATGTACTTACATTTATATCTGAAGTCATATAGTGGCTATATCACTGCAGTGTAAACTCTGCCATAAAAGTACTGCAAGGACTATTTCCTGTTACAGCAATAGATGCTGCAGGTTGGGGAATAAAAAAATTATTTCAGTAGTAGATCCTAAATTATGGCAGTTGAAGAAAACCATTTTCCAAGAAACATTACTGGTTAATTGAAACTTTGTTTCCTGACCAAAATGTCTGGCAATAAAGAAGGAGGCAAGTTATTTCTGAGGGTGAATCCACTGATTTTTTTTGTTCCGGGATCAAAGTGTTGTTCGTGGCTTCAAACTGACACTGTATTATTTACATGGTTTTCTTGACTTTGTGTCACCAAGCAAGTGGTGTTTGGCCTGTTTCAGGCCTGTTTGGCCTGACAAGCATAATGTATATTCAGCATTCAGGAAGACTATATTGTAAATATTTTCTGTGCCAGCTAGAGTGCCACAGAGAAATAAGAAAAGGGATAACCATTATCAACTGATTTCCTGGGCCTGACTGGAACTGTGCCATGTCATAAAGAATACTTCAACATTTTCAGTTGTGCTTAGTTCCTACTTAAATTTCTGAACAAAGCCAGAGCCTATAGGGTAGGAGAACAAAGCAAAAGAGCAAGGGAAGGGAAACATTTTAGATCATACATTTATTTAGTATAATTTGATTGACACTGGCCTTTAAATTATGGTCTGTGAAATCTAAAGTGGTTCCCCAGAGTTTGCCATTTTCCACACAAAAATCAAACCAGACAATAAAAGCTCGATAGTCTTATTTTTAAGAAGGCAACTTCATAAAAACGTATATGAAAAATAAAGATACTTGTTTTTAATCTTATCAGTTAGCCAAGCAAATCACTTTGACCAAACTGAAGAGTTAATTCCATTTCTTTTTCATTACCATCATTCTTCTGGATAAGCAAAATGAAAAATGCCTTTCTGTCATTTTGATTCCAAAAAATAACTACAGTACACAGAAAAACTATGCTTCCTGGAGCCTACCTGACAAATACAGAGTAGAGTTATGCAATATATTCTCCCTCCTCATATTTTGACTTATTTCATGTATATTGCCCTTCATCCCCCCTGCTGGAAGTAGAAGTGTTTCGTACTCATTTCTTTCAGGATCCTGTGGAAAACAAATTTCTCATTCAGTAGTATTAACTGCCAGGAAATGTAATCCTTATTCGACAAAGCACTTGAATTCCATGTGGACCACACATACACTTAAAATTTATACATATGTCTAATGCATTCTCCCACTGTTCCAACAGGAAGTAGAAGGGAGCTATTAACGATCACACCACTACGTTGAGGCAAATATATGACGAGTTTTCTGGTCTCCAAAAGAAATTTGATGGTGATCTGAACAAGTATAACCTGTGTGGGGTTACCACATAGCACTATCAGATAAATAAGCAGATATTTTAGATGGCTTTCAGAAGCAATTTATCTTTTCTTTTTATTTTTATTTTTTAACATTTAAACCCTGAGTGGCAGTTGCAAATGGGTACACAGATGCGCCATTTTAGTGTAAATGTGCAATATGACATAAATGTGCAAAAGGACTGCTGTGGGGGGGTGACATTAACATGCAATGCCAAATGCTGGATTCACCAGAGGTAAAAGCAAATCTCTCACCACACTGAACTTCTCCCTGCTTCCAGGTGTAGGTTGAAATGAAATCTGTTTCATGTTAATAAGGTGCTTTAGCTGCATATTTCTCTCTTAGGCCCTTTTTTTGCCACAGGCTGAGATAACTTCACATCTTCATCAAAGCCTATATTACTGAAAGGTTTGGATTCCCTTTGCTTCCTTAACATGATTTTTAACCTGGTGGTTTTCCATACAGCATTCCATATTAAGGCTGTGATGGATTTTGTCACTTAGTGTGTTGTATTTGCTGTAGAGTTAATTGGATATTTTACTAATTATTTTCAAATACGTGAGGGGAAAGCATCTTAGCATGCTCCCGTAAGAGGAAAGCTTTATGCTGATTTTGTATTAATCCAGAGTAACAAATGGTCAATAGGTAGGTATATATGCTCTGCACAAAAAAAGAAGCTGCATTCTCTGGAAAATTTTATTACATAAAATGAGTGTCTATCTTCATCTGTTGTGTCTCAGACTGGATTTCTGTTGATGTCAGCACAAGATAATTTTCCTGAACTGCAGATGCCTCTGTGGTACATTTGTCTGTAGCCAAAAAGTATTCCCTCTTAGTTGAAAGAAAATAGGAACCAACCAACAAGATGGCTTTTTGATGCTTTTGTTTTCTATCTTTCTTTCTCCAGGATCAATACCAATTCTGCTATCGAGCCGCACTGGAATATCTGGGCAGCTTTGATCACTATGCAACATAAAAACCCATCGTGGATTTTTATTGCAGGCCCTTTAAGATCCAGAGAGCCGCTTCTGAGCCATACAATGTGCTTTAGAAGTACTTCTTAACTCTTAGCTAAGGAGCAATTATTGGGGATATATAAAATAAAAAACAAAAGAACAAAACTAATGGGGATACATAAAACAACAACAACAACAACAACAAACAACAACAACAAACTATTCCATGTGGACCAAGAATTCACAGTTTAATAACCTAACCATAATAAAAGAACCCTGACCACTGAGGCGTCTGAAGGATCTCATTTACAGATACCTCAAGGGTTTGACATTGGTTGAAGTTAAAAGGAAGAGGAAAATAATCATAAAGAATGATCTCTTGTTCAGGATTTCATGCTTTTGCAAAGAGGAATTTTGAGAGAACTGCGTTTCAGTGCAAGATGTTTGTTAAACTATTTGGTCCTGGCTTCTCAAATAAAGCAGACTCTCGACTTCAACATCACCCCTTCCCATCATACTGCTCATCATAACACTTTAGGGAAAATGTGGGAATGATTAAAAAGGAAGTCCTTGATTTAGTTTTTTAGTATTGTAAAGATACTGCTGACCTGTGCTTCATTTTTAACTGTGTAAACTTTTTTCCTTTTTTTAACAAGAGTTTATCAATCATTGAAGTGAATTAAAGAAAAGGTTGCATAACTGGTAATCTTTTTGTTTAAAAACTGTAGATTTTTTTTAAGCTGTAGAACTGTTATCTGTAATATTGTGCTGTAGAAATGTTAAATAATTTCAAAATTTGCACATTTTTGTGCAGTCCTATATTTATCTACAGTACCACCGTCTTGTTAGATACTACTCTTGCAATTTTGTTTGTTTTCTTTTTCTTTAAGAAAATATCCATTGTAATCAGTTAAATCAAAATGGGGCTTTTTTGGTTTCTTTTGGAATCAACAGGGAGGCGCAAAGTATAAAGACGCTGCTAACACACACACGCATGCACACATATGCACATGCACACCCACACCCTCGCTCTCTGTCTATATATATATTAGTATATGTACATATTACTGTCTACCCTCGTCTAACTCTCTGATTGGTAACAGAGATGCAGATGGGTAGATATTCACACACCTACACATAAATATATATCAATTCTTCCATATCTGGACTTATCAAAGCATTGGGAAAGTTTTCCAGCATACTACAATTACATTAGACTACTATTTGATCATCTCTGCATTTCCAAGGTCCATAACCTTCTATTGCAAAGGGAAGTGAGGAATGCACATCATTGATATTTGAACGTCATGTCTATCTCAAATAATATTTCTATCCACATTGCCACTTGAACACACACACACACACGCACACACACACATGCACACACGCACAAAGTATGTGATTTAGGCTTCCAGTGAAGTTCAATATTTGTAACACTATAGTGCAATAAGAAATCATATTATTAAATGTAGGAAGTGTGCATGTGGGAAAGGTCAGTGCATATCCCTTTAGGAGGGGAGAATGTTGTAATATACTAGGTATTAAGATGTTTTAAAATTGTATTCTATAGTATACTGTCTATAGTGTGCGCTATATAATTTACATTACCGTATGCAACAGGGCAAAGCCAAACACACATTGCTCTGTGAAATCAAACATTTTGTGGCATACAGCATTGTTTTGGGATGCTGGGTTTTATTTTAATTTTACATTTAGAGTGCCTTATATTTGCTGCCTATTTTGAATAGCATTTCTTTAAGTTAGCCTTCATTTGTATTTAGTTCAGTTTGTTCATGTCTCTGTTATTATTTTCAAACATTTTAATACATGTAACAGACAATTTTGAAAAATATGCATTTCCAGTTTCTAATCAACTATGGATGGTAATAAATGATAACCCAAAACATGTAGGTAGTCAAGGCCCTTTATCTTTCCATATTTCCAATAACCGACCAGCCCACAAATTAAAAATCTATTTCTCGTTGGCTTTTCAAACCTATGGCGTCACTGATTATAGTGTTATCATTGCAGAGATGTAGCAGTACACTAGCAGCAGCTGACGTTAGCAGTGCTCATGCATCTTTTTTTTTTTATTTATTTTGGACCAAGTCCTGGACATTCGATTTTGTCAACGGAGTACTAAAGTCAAACCATTGCTTTCAGTGGGAGGGTTCATGTAAGGCTGGCAAGACTGAGCCCACAGGGTATATTTGAGAGTGACACTAGATTTTCTTCCTGGAAACAAAGAAATTTCTGTAAACAGCACAAAGTACTTTTTGAGACTCTTAGTAGGATGCCATTTACATTGATCCTGGTTTCCATCATGCCTTCTACCATTGTCAGTGCATGAGTATTACTGGAGTTCTTTCTTGAGGTTTCAAATAGGAGCAGTGGTATGACTTGTCAATGTGACCTCAACTTTTTTTCTTCTTCCACTTTACCCACTACTAGCAGAAAGAAAAAATATGAAAGACCAAACTCTAGCAAGCATTGTATTTGAGCACTTTTGTAAAGAAAACAAAAAACAAACAAAAAAAATTATATAAATATATATATATATATATATATATATGGAATAGGAGGCTACCTCAGAATGAGATTCTATAACTTGCATCTGAACCAGAGAAGAATGTGCACTATGTTTCTTTTTTCTTCTTCTTTCTTGATTTGTATATTAAAATAATTATTGAAGTGCCAGGTTAGTGGTGTGGTCATGTTCTTCAACTCAAATGAAGAGGATCAGAAAAACACTATAATCAAAAAAAAGCATCATTTTGAAAACATAGGCTAGGGAAAGATTCTTACACACTGGTTCTGTAAAAGGATCAGAGCATTCTCCCTAGCAGATTGTCTTGCAAGCTCCGAAGAAAGTGAGGGAATAAAAAAAAGAAAGCAGAGCCAATTTGTGAGGAAAACTGTTGTATAACTAAATACTCCTTTTAGTTTTTATGTTTCTTAAGATAACTGTTAGCATCATTGATGTGCATTCCACTTTCTGTACTCTTATATGCAGTCATTCTACAGTTAAATTAAATTGTGAGCATCTTTCTCTACATGCATCATACATTTCCAAGCTTAAAATTGGTTTCATCAGCATAACCAGTACGGTGCTATTATTTATGTTTGTATGTGTAGTTATGTCTAATTTTGTAATTAGTTGCAATGGGAAAAAAAACAACAAAAGATATAAAAATGATTTTTACAGAAGTTTAATTTAGCTGTTTTTAAAAAAAATTATTTGAGTGCTTAGATAGTATGGAGGATGGCTGGGAGAAGGAGTGGCCCTCTAGGGAGATTTGCACTTTCTATATATACCTTTGTACTATGCACTGCCCTATTGATTCTACACCCAATAATATTATAACTTGAACCCATCTGTAAGAAACTGCTTATAAAATCCACTTGTGTGTATTTAAATGACACAGAACATGTAAAAAGGAAAAAAAAAAGTTTGCAATGACTAAAAAAAAGCAACTGCTTTTTTTTTCCTTTTATTCTCTCTTTTTTTCTTTATTTTTCATTTTTTTATTATTTTCTTTTCCTTTTTTCCTTTTTTTTTTTTTTTTTTTTTTTTTTTTTTTCTTGGTGCCCTGATACTCCACAGATATCAGAAGGCTGCAGGTCTCATCATAACCATCTGTTACGTGGCTTTGCCATTCAAGCTTGGAGTGTCTTTACAAAGAAAATAAAAATTGTGTTCTTTGCTCTTGTTTTGGATGCATAGACTGAAAAATTTAAAAAATTACCTTGTAAAATGGCTTGTTAAAAAAGATACAATTACCTCTAATTAGTAGTACGCGTAAATGTTTTACAGAATGAAAGGCGTGCTTTTTATTTTCTTACTTCGTTACATTGGTGGCGAAAGAAAGTCTGTATGAAAATCAGTTCTTTGCTGACACAAGTTCCATTTGTTACAAATGAATTCTAATAAAATGTCAGTGTTATGCAGCCCTGGTCTTCTTTCTTAAGCAGCACTTTTGAAATCAAAACTTGTTTCGTCCCTCTTGGTGATAAAGGAGTTTAATTGGAACTACAAAGCAGTCATTAATCTTCTTAACTAGCAGCTGGACAGTGGAAAATGCATTCTTAGGTTAGCAAATATATATCATCTTTAGCAGCAAATTTTGAGCCAGCATAGGCAAACTCTTTGGCATAAGTCTCCGTAGCTTCATGAATTTAATTGAAATTATCAGACTCCACATGCCTCAGGAGTTCCCCTTTGTGCTTTAGAAGTGTATCATTACACGGGAAAAATAGACTTCTGTCCATTTGTCAGTGCAACCCAAATTGGGGAAAATATCCACATACTGGGTCAAATTGTGAATTTTTCAGTTCTGTGGATTTGGCAGGTTCTGGAGTAAATACAAAGTCACTATTCAGAACTCAGTTACTGAAATTGTGGCAAGCAGTTGTGACAGATTTTTGGCTCATTTCTGCCCTGCACTGCATATGCAGCCAGTGCAAACGTGGGTCTGTGAAGCTGCTATCCAAATTCTGTGCAAGTGTTTTCAAACACTTTGAAAAAAGTTTTAAATGAACATGCCATGCGTGTTGAGGCAATCTACAAGAGGCATGGCAATCTAGTCAAGGGAAGCATAAAAGAGTCTTGGTCTGTTTGCTTGTTTTGAAAGAGGGTAGGTTTTATGTCCAAGATTGATTTGTTAGTAAAGGAACACAGTCCATTAGTGATTAGTATTAAATACATATTAATAAATAATTCTCTGTGCTGGAAGGATGTGCAAAGACATAAATATTAGACTGAGTTCTAAGAACTTGTATTGTTCTTAGCTTAATTTCCATGTTAAGATGGTGATAATAGTGTAAATGTGAAGCCTTGGTATTCTTACAGAGTATTACTAATGTTTTTCCACTGACTTCTGTGGATTTTACAATTACTGCTTTGCAGGCTGCCTTTGGCTTGAACCTTTTTTGCATAGTCTGTGCAAGGTGGTTTAAAGCTGTGTTATGTAAGGGTTTCTTTAACTATCTGAGTGGCTTTAGATGGTGCCCTTTAATGTCAGCATTGACTTCTTTGGATTTTCCTGTTCTGTGCATCTAGCATGGGCCAAAATAAAGTGTGAAAATGAATATTGACAAAAAGATTCGGCTATGTATGGGTTAATCTATTTTAAGATAATGGGTTTTAACAACACTTGTTCTAATTCATGCTTTCTTCACAAAGAAAAAAAATATTTTTATGTCATATAATTTGAGACCAAGAAATGCTGTTGAGATGTGAAATTAACCCATCTAGAAGCAAAACAATACCTACAGACTTTCAAACAGAATAGCATTTGCACCTTTTCAATATTATACAAACACTTGAACCAAATTCCCAGAATCTTTGGTGTTCTTTCACTCTAGTATCTCTCAAAATGAGACAGTCAGTCCTGCTTCGAGAGCAAGAGAAGATTTCCACCTGTGTTTTGTATTTCTTTTCCCATTGTGCACTTCTTCCAGTCATTGTGACCTTAAAACAAAAGTGAGCTACTGGTAAATGTACAAGTGTTGAAAAAGTACTGATAAGGAAAGCGTAGACAGAAATCGTTAACTAACCAGAGTGTCCAGAACAGGTCAGTACCCAATGAAACCTAAAGAACTTTATAGCTATCACTGGTCAACAAAGAGAAAGAAAAATGCTGATAGAAATTGATGAGTCCTTTTTGCTTCAGATGTGAACATGGCCTTTTTTTGCTTTTGGGGGGGTTTTGTGTTTTTTCCCCTTACAACCAGCTTTATAGGCAGAATGATCTTTAATTACTTTTCACAGACTGGAATTTGGGAAGAAAATAAGCAACAAATTTGCTGATGTGTAAGCCAACCTACCAGTCAGTGATAAATTACTTCCTCTTCTATAAACCTTAACATGAGAAAAAAACCAAAAAAAAAAACCATATGTTGCCTGTGGAGCTGCTGAATTCTAAGAAATAGCCTTGCATTTTGAAACCTTGAAATTTAACATCTTCAGATAATCAAACTACAATAGCACTGGATCAAATTGGCAAAAATGTCTACAGAAGGTGCCAAATGGTATCAATATTACTTCACTGTAAAGAATATCTTCAAAGCAGTTTTAGAAATGTGAAATAGTGATACTTTTGTCATTCTGGCACTGTGCATGGGGAAATGAAATACTGATGGGGTATGAGGCTATGCACCTGCAGCAAATTTTTATTTTAAGACCTGTGGCAAATTTTAACTTAATTTTATGTTATTTTGTTTTGTTGTGTTCATTTTTTTATTCTATTTTTTTTGTTTATTTTATTTTATACTATTTTTTTTATTATTTTTAAGGAGGGACTATTAATGCTGTGCTACTGACTGCAACTATTTGGAAAGTTACTTAATTAAAAACCTGAAGGATTTGAATAATGTAGTTGTGCTGATATTCAAGAGAGAGTATTTTCTCTTTACACTGTCCTGTGTGTTTTAAACAAGCTTGTTCTGTTCTCCATTTCTGCTTATGAAGGGTACCGCAGTAGGATGCAGAATATTTTTCTATCACTAATGCAATGAGTCAAGGTGGGAGGAAACATCTGGCAACTAGCTTTCAGAGGAAAGCAGGATGATAACCTGCAAATAAGACATTGTAGTGAACAGAGATCATTTTGCATCTAAACTACAAATAGGATGCTTTTGAACCCAAAATGCATTCAGCAGAAGTCTTTATTATTGTAGCAGGAACAAGCAAACGACAATTCTTTATCAATAAAAGCAATTCATTTTATATTCAACAGCCTTATTGGATCTAGGATGTAAATCTTTGAAGTCAAAACAGCCTTAGAATGCTTTCCTTCTCTCAAAAACCAGAGAACAGAATCTACGTTTTTCTTCATTGGAAAAAATTATTGGAAAATACATGAGGATTACTATACTTCTGGTCTTCGAAAAGCCAGTTTGCTTGTGAAATCTGGTAGGATCTAAAGGACTTGAATAAGCCTAGCATTCTACTGTGGTAGGCACCTTACCAACATGCAACAAGTTCTCACCCATACAACAAAAGAAAACGAAACATCACCTATAGGCTGCAGGTAGCATTTCTGACTTCATGAGGCAAATCAGTGCAAGTAGCACTACCACTGCAAGGCATCTTGTTCAGAAACCATGGTTATTCAAAGTAAGCACACTAAAACCTACAAAAATCAGTGACTACTGTTGAGTAACCCACTGAACACAGATTTGGCAAAACAGCCACCTTTCACAGAAAACAGTAAAACCACGTATTTCTTTTCCATACACATAATATATTTACCAAGTTAATACAACATCCTCTCAGTAGTCCACACTTCCAAAGAATATTTTGCAAACATTTCACACAATGTGTTTGAACTCCTCTTATTCCATTTTCTCTGTAAAAGTTTCCTATTCCCTTTTCATCAAATGCTTATACTTGTTCTTTGACTGTTTCCTTTAAAACTTAGTTCCTGACAGTTTCAGCGAATTTGTACCCAATTTATAGCACCATGCAGAAAACTGGAATGGTAAACTAAGATCCAAACCTATGTACTCAGCCTGGAGGGAGCAATATATTCAGCTACAACATCATTCTTAACGATTATAGAATGTGGATGCAAAATACCTCTTACATAATGAGTAGACAGCAGCGCAGCCTTTCAGAATTGGATAAAGAGGAAATATGTGGACTCCTATTTAGCTCTAATGTAGATATAGGAAATACCATAATATTCCAAGTGGTATTTTGGTGTGGTTTGAGTTTCGTTGGTTGTGTGGGGGGTTGTTACCTTTTTTTTTTTTGCTTTTGCTTTTTCAAAAGACAGTATTTGGTTTTATTGAAAATCAATACAATTAAGGAGTGTCAATTTTTAGTGTACTGTTTTTGTCTGGGATGGAGTTTATTTTCTTCCAGGCAACACTTGTGGTGCTATGTTTTAGATTTGTGACCCAAACAGTGTTGATAACACAGCAATATTTTTAGTCATGGCTAAGCACTGTTTACACGGTGTCAAGGCCATTTCTGTTTCTCACTCTGCTCCACCAACAAGTAGGGTGGGTGCACACAGGAAGTTGGGAGGGGACATAGTTGAGACAGCTGCCCAAAGAGAAATGCCATATGATACCATTCTCAGCAATATAAGCTGGGGGAAAACAGGAGGAATGGGAGAAAGTTCAAAGTAATGGCATTTGTCTTCCCAAGTAACTATTATGCATGGTGTCCTTCTTTCCTGGAAAGGGCTAAAGGGCTAAGCTAAATTCCTGCTGGAGGGAATCAGTGATTTAATTCCTTATTTTACTTTGCTTGCACATGCAGCTTCCAATTTACCTATCAAACTATCTCTGTCTCGACCCTTGTTTCTCAAATTGTCCCATCTGATTCTCTCCCCATCCTACTGTAGGGTGGAATGAGCAAGCGGCTGTGTGGAGCTTAGCTGCTGGCCAGGGTTAACTCACATTTGGTTACTGATTTTTCTTGACAGTTATTACTTCCAAGGATGATATTGACCAGAAATTGTAACTGATGCTCCTGGGAAGCCTATTGCAGCAAAGCTTTCTCTGCAGACTATTGAAGGAGCAGGAGGAATACAACAGTGAAGCCCACCAGTTTCAAAATGGGAAACAGAATGCTGCTGTCAAGAAACAGTAGATAATAAAGTCTGAAGGATAAATAATGCAACAAATACATAAACGCTGTCAACATTTGTTGACTATAAGTCAATTTCTACAAATTCTGTAGAAAATACAGAAGTCTGCAAACACACCTCACAGATTATACCATTGGAACCTCATTTGAAACCTTGCTTTACATGTTACTCACATGAAAACACCACCAGCTAGTCTGTCTGGCTAGTTGAAGAAGTAATGCAAAGTGAAAGATCTCAAGGAAGAACTGAAAGGTCTGTCATCCTTCCTACATGCTACTTCTTAGGTCAAATGCATGTAGAAACACATTTAAGATAAGAGAATGCACTTCAAGGCTATTTTTAGTAAGTTTAAAATTATTAATATTTTTTTCTTAAATACCAGCTACAAATGAATCACCTTGAAGGTAATAAAATTCTGATTTCAATAGAAAATATATTCTTTTTTCTATTTTTTTAGTTTGTTCTTCATAGGATTTTAACTAAATGCTATCAAATAAGTAATATATCCAACAGAAAGATATTTGGTAAATGTCTGTTATTTGCTAATGTTTTAAAGGATAGATGAAAAAAAAAATTGTGTAGCTTTGTTATGTATGAATTAAGAGTACTCAATACATGTACTCTTCAGAACTAATGTAAAATAAACATAGGTGCTTCATACACAGACAGGATTTTTCCTCTCTAGAGTACTCCAGTTGAACTGAAGGTTGGCTGGATTAGAAATACAGACAATTTATCCCTTAGAATTGTTTTCATTGCATTTATATTTCTTGCCAATGTCTTCTGAGGACCCAACTGGACATATTTCTTTGCTTGATTACAAAATTGATGGTTTAAAACCAGTTAAGAATATTTTGTGTGACTGTGTTAATTTCATAATTACTAGGAGTAAATTCTGAAAGGGCTAAAAGGCTAATTACATACTGAGAATTACATTCTTTTGTATGTACATTGTCATTCTTTGACACAAGATATTACAGAAACAAAAGTTAGATCTGCTTGTACATTTCAGGTTTTTGCAAGTGCTTTATCAAATGAAATGTGAAGAGTTCAATCATGTGATGAGGAAACTTCTGCTTATAAGTAAATTTGGTCACAGAAGCATCATATACTGTAATTACATACTTAGAAGTTTTTTGGTTTTTTTCCAAAGGAAGAAAGAGATAGGTATGAAATAAACTCTGGTGATGACATCCACTCTAGGTAGTTGCTGACATAATTCTAGTGTGGTTTATATTTTGACCTTGCTTCCTTTTTAATAGCTGTAAGAGGGAGATTAATAACAATTTGTTTCAGCTATTATGACAGAAATTTCCTTTGGGGAAGGATTTTACTTGCCTATAATCACAGACCTACATTGATCACTATAAAATAGCACAAAATTATTATTTCATGGGATACTGGAGAATCAAACAATATAAATTCAGGATCAAAAAGGTCAGACAAATTCTTTCAAAATCGAAAGATAGTTAAATATTATGTAGGCACAAGCTTTGCAAACAGAAGTTCCTCTGTCCTTCCCTCCCTCCATCAATGTAATAAGATACTAAAACTATTTTTGAGCCAAGTTATTTTATGCAAGGGAGGAGACAAGAAAGAGAAGTAACAAAAGACAGGCATAGCCTGACCACAGTAAACAACTAGGGGAAAAAGGAAAAGGAAAAGGAAAAGGGAAGGGAAAGGGAAAAGGGAAGGGAAAGGGAAAGGGAAAGGGAAAGGGAAAGGGAAAGGGAAAAGGGAAAGGGAAAAGGGAAGGGAAAAGAGAAAGGGAAAAGGGAAGGGAAAAGGAAAAGGGAAGGGGAAGGGAAAGGGAAAGGGAAAAGGGAAAGGGAAAAGGGAAGGGAAAAGAGAAAGGGAAAAGGGAAGGGAAAAGGAAAAGGGAAGGGGAAGGGGAAGGGAAAGGGAAAAGGGAAAGGGAAAAGGGAAGGGAAAAGAGAAAGGGAAAAGGGAAGGGAAAAGGAAAAGGGAAGGGGAAGGGGAAGGGAAAAGGGAAGGGGAAGGGAAAAGGGGAAGGGAAAAGAGAAGGGGAAGGGAAAAGGGGAAGGGGAAGGGAAAAGGGGAAGGGAAAAGGGGAAGGGAAAAGGGGAAGGGAAAAGGGAAGGTTCCCCATCCCCTGAGGACCTGCCCTTTGGGGGAAGGGGAAGGGGAAAGGGAAGGGAAAGGGAAGGGAAGGGAAGGGAAGGGAAGGGAAGGGGAAAGGTAGTGAGTTTGTTTCAGCTTCACACAGTTAATCACTGGCTTTCAGTATCTGGGGGAGAAGCAAGGTGAGAAGGAAACATTGAACATGACAGCTTGATGGTTTTTTGGCAATGCTTAACATGAAGTGGTTTCAAAAGGTTGATGAAAGCTTTGTCCTTTGACTTGGATGAATATACAACAAAATAGAAAGCTTCCAAGAGGCATGCAACGTCTTCCAAATTCAAAAGGGTAAAGGTGTAAAATGAAGCATAGATGATATAACATTTCCCATGATGCAAAAGGTGAGTGTTGTCCAATCCTCTGTGTGGTATGCACAGCGGTTGCTGAATCGCTTTAATGTTCTCTTGAGTGGGAAGGTTTGAAGAGGCTACTTCTGAACCAGAAGTCTGACATAACAGAACCATGTGGTATATCTATTCTCCATGGCAGAGCTGGAGGATCTCATGAAGATAAAGCTTCAATCTTTATAGAATTATGACAGGCTTCTCAGCCTCTTCCATGTTGCATCTTTATGCCTCATAGTCCATAATGGCTCTTTCTCTAACAGTGTTATGATATACTGAATTTTTGTTCATATGTTGTACCTGCAAACTGCAATATTGATCTCTCTGTGCAAATACTGATTTGCCTACTCGGTATTAAATTCAATATTTAAGTTTCTCCAAGATTATACTCAATTGTAATCTAATTGTGTGTATATCTGCCACTAGGACTATTTCATATGCTGATGCATCTAACATCTAATGCAACAGAAGTGCAGCTCTTATTCAAATCAGGACTCCTGCAGAATAAATCTCAAAGTAGCTATTCCTCTGTTCAATGCTGTAGGTATGTTCAGAGCAAATTTAACAGAGCCAGATACAGCTTGCAGTGGGCATTGGAGTAATGCAGATCCCCAGTGGTAAACTGGTGTGTTCCTCAGCATTCTAGGTTAAGTCTCACTTCTTTTTCCACCTTTCTCTTTGCCCAAGTCAGGGCAATGCTAATTAACAGGCCATATCGTAACAACAACATAGGGGCTTTTCTACATAAGGGTAAAGAGACAGGAAAATCTACCTTCTGTTGTCAGATGAATTTGGGAAAAGCTTAGTAGACTCACAACATTTAGGAGCACAGTGTGGCAGTAAGATCTTCATATTCTTCGCAGAGCTTATGCAGTTCCTGTACAAAAGCTGCTGTCCACCCAGGGTAGCAGCAAAGCAGCTCAGTTGCACCCATTTGTGTAGACATGGCTTAAATTTAAACTCGTGTATTTTAGGGGAGTCGTAAGTATTACATTCATGTCTAAGGATTACACCAAGTGACAGGGCACTCAAGAAATTGTGCTTTGCTCTTCCCAAGTCGTATTTAGGCTTGAAGTGATTCAGAGCTGCATCCTGTTAAAATTATCATGCAGCTTGATTCCAATAGGAATGCTGAAATTTTCTTGGAGGCCTGTAATTTATGTTGTCAATACTGGGTTGAATCTTGTTTAATATCTTCAGTGATGATCTAGATGATGGGGTAGGGTGTACCATCAGCAAACTTGCTGATGACATAAAATTGGGAGGCGTGGCCAGAGGGTTGTGCTGCCAATCAGAATAACCTCAACAGACCAGAGAAGTTCAGCAAGGGGAACTGTAAAGTTCTGCACTTGAGGAGGAAGAATCCCAGCCATTCAGTTGGAAGGTAGCTTTTCAGAGAGGACCCTGAGGATCCTGGTGGACAGCAAGTTGAACACGAGCCAGCAATATGGCCTTGCCACAAGGAAGTCTAACAGTATCCTGGGCTGCATTAGACAAAGTGTTGCCAGCTGGTCAAGAGGGATGTGAGGTAGGTGGGGCACTGGAACAGGTTGCCCAAGGAAGTCTTGGATGCCCCATCCCTGGAAGTGTTCAAGGCCACGTAGGATGGGGCTTTGAGCAACATCATCTTGTGGAAGATGCCCCTGCCCATGGCAGGGGTTTGGAACTAGATGATCTTTAAGGTCCCTTCCAACCCAAACCATTTTAGGATTCGACAATTCTATGATATACTTAGTGTATATATATGAGCATAATACCATGGTTCTTAACATTTGTGTTAATGAAACCTTGTTTCACTAGGTTTTCAGAAAATGTTTATTGTTCACGTTTTCCTCTTCGGATACTTGATCTGGTTAAACAGGACATTTTAGAGGCATCATTTTTTAGCTACAACATTTACTTTATCCTTTCTCCTTGGTTTGGAGAGACACCATTTTTACAAAGCAAAATCTTTTATCTTGTCAGGCTCTTGATCAAATTTCCTTTCTCAGAAGACATTTACATTTTTCTTAGTGGTTCAATTGTAATGTGAGATTAGTAGACCTAGGTCATATAAAGCAAATTATATAGTGGTTATACTCTTACCTCTGAAAATTAATCCAGTATTAGCGTTTCTTTATACAGAAATGCATATTTGTGCATTTTTTATGAATATGACTGAAATTATGTTCCTAATTTGCAACTCATCATCTGCCCAGAATTTTCAATTTTACTTGCCAGAATTCCTCATTAAAATGATTTTCCAAATGGAGAGAGATTTTTATGACTGAAAAAAGTATTTCCTGTCTTGCCTAAGAATGTGAGAATGTGGGGCATGCTTCATCTCTCTCATTCCCCTTTATGTTTCTGTTTGTGTTCTCATAAGCTATTTGGTTTCAAGGAAAATTGATATTTTAGATGCAGTTTGTTCAGTGGCTCTTTGGTCATTGTCTGGCTTTGTGCCTGTTCAGATGGTAGGGAAAATTGAAAGCAATTTCCTTAGAGGTGTATATTTTGCCTTGGTTGACAACCCATAGTTTTTAGTATTTGCCTGATTTGAAGCCATGTCCAGAGGCTAAAATCAAGACTAATGCAAGCTGAAGTCTTACACTGCTTAATTAAAGCATCTGCACTGTTTTCTTTCACCGTTGAATGCTTCTGACAAACAAGTTCCCAGAGCAATTTGGATTCAGCGTTTTCCAGATTTTGTAGGTGTAGCATTCCTAGCAGGATCTTAATTTAGTGCACCAAATGTATACATTGGTGATGTTTCTTTTCAGCCTTTGTCTTTATTTCTGTCTTTAGAAGGAGAGAAATAACTGTCTGTCCTGAGATTTCAAGGGAAGGAATAAAGAAACATATAAACAGGCTGTTCCTAGTGAGAGAGGAAGGATGTTGCATGAGATACCTATATTAGAAACCTCTTTCCCTAATGCTGACATTTTGTGTGTAGTCTCTTGTCACCAGGAGCTGAGACTTCTCAAGTTAAGCTGAAAGGCAATTCCATCTGCTGAGCGGTAACCTCCAGCTTGGACAGAGCAGGCTGCAACATGGAAAGTGTTCTACAAAACAGGTAACTAGCAAAAAAAACCCCACCTTAATTTCTAATTTTTATTAATGGAAAAAGATGAATAATCATGATTAATTTATTTGTGAGTGTCCTTTCTTAAACTGTACTGATTTGTGGAAATGGATCCAACTCATGAGCAAGTCAGGTGACCTGAAGATTTCTATTTCTTTTACCAGTGGACTGTACCATACAATTGGTCTTTTTGCTCCCTATGCTGTAGGAATCCAGCATATCAGAGTCATGAAAGTGGGGTGTAAAAATGCCAGCATGCCTACGGAAACCTATGGTGCTAAAGCCCTCTCTACAGAATTAAGTCCATGGGGTGAGACTAAGATTGGAATTCACAAAACTAAACAGCTGAGTAGACACCTGCTGAACTGGCCAGAAGAAAACCTGAAGAAGTGTTTGGATTAGAAATGTATTTACTTTATTTGGAACTAATATGCATGTAAAATCCAGAGCAACGAAGACTCACCATCAGTTGATGGTGATCAGGTTAGGGAACATTTAACCGAACTGAAATTGCACACATCCAGGGTCATGACAGGATGCACTCATGAGTGCTGAGGGAGCTGACCAATGTAACTGTAAGGCTAGTTTTGTTGGTCTTTGGCAGATTGGGGAGATGGAGGAGTTTTCTGAGTACTGGTAGAAAGCAAATATCACTCCTATTGTCAAGCAGGACAAGGAGAATGATCTGGGGAGCTACAGAGTCGTGAACCCCACAACAATCCCTGATAAAGTGAAGGGGCAAGTAGTCCTGAAAAACTTTTCCAAACATATAAAGGAAACAACATGAATTCACAAAGGAGAAATGTCATTATCAAGGAGCTAAAAATAAATGAGGTTAGAAGGGAAACTGAAAATACAGCCAGCTATTTTAAAATTTGGAGTTTTATATTTACATTAAATGCATGAAACCCAGCAGGAGAAACAAAACAAGAGACATAGAAGTTGCATGCAGCTCTGAACTGCTACTAGCCAACAGAAGCTCTTGCTCAATCTTCTGCTTCTTTCTAGAACCGCAGTGTGTGTATCCTCTGACTCCTTTAGCTATATCTTTCCAGGGTTTGTGACCTATTTATTTGTCTGTCTCATTTCATTTTCACATTCAGCTACTAGTTCTGGAAACAGTTCTGGAAAAAATACCTCAATTTTTACAGTTAGCATTTCTGAGTGCTCACAGCATGTCCCTGTGTTTGGTTTTAGAAATACATGGTCTCCTGGAGGAGGATACCAGTATTCTCTCAAAACAAGAGATTGCTGTAACATCTGCTGCAAGTACGGAACCGTACAACAGAAGGAAATCAATCAGTCTGAGCTGTTTGTCTGTGTCCAGGTGCAGGCCATGGGGGCCTGCAGGACCCCTGTGAGAAGAGGGCAGGGGATGCCCCATGCCATCCACAGCCCTTTCCAGCCAGTTCTAGCCAGCTGCAAAGGACAGATCTGAGGCCAGTAGCCACATGGCACAGAGAAGTGACACCTCCATGAAAATGTATTTAAGAAAGGACAAAATGCCAGATCACAGCGTGAGAGGGGTGAGGGGGCGGGGAAAGGTGTGAGGACCGACTCTGTGAACACCAAAGTCAGTGAAGAAGGAGTGGGAGGAAGAATTGCTCCAGGTGCTAAGCAAAGATTCCCCTACAGCACATGGAGAGGACCATGCTAGAGCATATATCTACCCTGCACCCTTTGGAAGACTCTTCACTGGAGAAAGCAGATTTTTCTGGAAGGAACTGCAGCCTGTGGAGAACTCACACTGGTGCGGGGGAAGTGTATGAAGATGAAGGAGCTGCAGTGAGGGGTAATTACAGACTGACCCAGAGAGGTAATTCTTCCACTTTGCTCTGGTGAGACCTCACCTGGAGTATTGTGTGCAGGTCTGGAGCCCTCAATATAGGAAGGACATGGACCTGATGGAGCGGGTCCAAAGGAGGGCCACAAGGATGATCAGGGGGATGGAGCACCTCTGCTACGAGGACAGGCTGAGGGAGCTGGGGTTGTTCAGCCTGGAGAAGAGGAGGCTCCGGGGAGACCTAATAGCGGCCTTCCAGTACCTGAAGGGGGCCTACAGGAAGGCTGGGGAGAGCCTGTTTACAAAGGCCTGTAGTGACAGGATGAGGGGCAATGGCTTCAAGCTGGAGGGGAACAGATTTAGACTGGAGATTAGGAGAGGGTTCTTCACTGTGAGAGTAGTGGAGCACTGGAACAAGTTGCCCTGTTTAGAAAGGCCTGCAGTGACAGGACGAGGGGCAATGGCTTCAAGCTGGAGGGGAACAGATTTAGACTGGAGATGAGGAGAGGGTTCTTCACTGTGAGGGTGGTGGAGCACTGGAACAGGTTGCCCAGGGAGGTGGTTGAGGCCCCATCCCTGGAGATATTCAAGGAGAGGCTCGACGAGGCCCTGGGCAACCTGGTCTAGTTGGGGGTGTCCCTGCTGACTGCGGGGAGGTTGGACTAGATGACCTTTGGAGGTCCCTTCCGGCCTGGGAAATTCTATGATTCTATGACCCCAGGCCCCCATTCCCAATCTCCCTGCCCAGGGGAAGAGGGGAGGTAAAGGAGTTGGGAGTGAGAGAGTGAATTTGAGCCTGGGCAATAAAAGGCAGGGGAAGATATTGTTTTAATTTCTCTTTGTTTCTCACTATTCAAAACTATTTTAACTGACAAGAAATTAAATTAATTTTCCACACATTGAATCTGTTTTGTGCATGATGGTAACCGGTTGGTCATCTTCCTGTATTTACCTTGACCCATGACTTCTTAAGTCTTATTTTCTCCCCCTGCCCTTTTGTAAGAAGAGTAGGAGTGAGAGAGTTGCTAGGTCAGTGTCTAGCAGCTGGGCAAGGCCAGCCCATAAAACAGGTAAATGAGGAATGTTTGGGGGAAGATTTTGTCGCTCTTTTGAGAGTAAACTATATATTTTCCCATGAGGCAGAAGAAGATTAAGATCTTTATTTAGACCGATTGTATTATGATCATCTGTGAGGTCTAGTTAACCTAGAGAAATAGAAGATGATCAAGACAGACGAGAGCAGAAAATGTCAGAAATGCATTTTCATGCATTCCCTTGCAAAAAGTAATACCACTTGGGCTGGGACACTGCTGCACTCTTCCACAGTGGGTCCTACAAATATCTGTAGGAAGACACAAGCTCAGAAGTGTGCTGACAGTGAGGAAATGAGAAGCTGTTATTAAATTCCACTGAGAAACTTAAAGTGTGCCTGCAAGAAAATGGATCCACGTGGCATGGGGATGATCTATATGGGAATGGCAGCACCTTGGTGCCTCAGTAAACTAAAAAAGACAGCCTCTTGGCAGCTTGTAAAAGGTAGGTTTCAAGTATCACTTTCACAACCTAGATACTGTATTGTAAAACTGTTGTGTGTTAGGGTACAAATTTGTCTTTTATCACCCTGTTGCCACCTTATGCAGGACACTGCTGAAGGCTACTGTCAATTCATTCATTAAGTATCCATATACATATACTGTTACTCATGGGATCAATTCATTTAAGCAACTCAGTTGGCTGAAGCTGCAGGAAATGAATATTCAATTAAATCTGTTTTGGATCTCATTCAGATATTCAAATAAGCTAAACCTTTGGCTTATTCATTTGTGAAATAAGCTCTTTTATATGGGTGTAAAATGGCTTTTTCACAATGGGTAAGCTCTGATCTCTGATCCACACATGTGTAACAACTAGAAGTAGCATAATCCAAGAATTTGAGAAGCTAGCAACAGTATCTGTGCTGAACTGTTGCTCCACTGGGACTTTTCACTATTCCAAAACCACATGCTTGTCTTGCACATCTGTGCTTGAAGATAATGAAAATGCAGCATTGAAATGTGGAAGAGTAGTTCCTAGCACACCTGATCTTGAATTTCTTTCCTGAAACTCTGGAATATGGTCTGTAAACACAGACTGTTTTTCAACTTTCCAGGGGACTTTTCATCTCATGAATTTTTTGCATAGCTAACTTCAAACACTCATTTCAAAACTTTTGAAGGCATCAGTCTTTTAAAAATCAGGTTCTTCCAGACTTTTTAATCTAAGTTCTTACCTTAAGCTGGAGATTCACAAAATCATCAGTAAAATGTTATCTACATAGACTGAGATAAATATGTGAAGTATCAGATTGGTGCTAGTTCTAGATAAAAACGACCAAAGACATGGTTACATGGTTGAACAAGGGAAGACTACCTGTCTAGATGTGGCTTTATTGTCTTATGTGAAACACTCTTCTTTCCAGTGCAACGCTCAGCAGCGATGAGATAAGAGAGATAGTCCACAGAAACAAGTTGGAGAGTAACCACCTGGTTTGTTTTTTTCTTATTTCTAGAAAATATGATCTAACTGGTAGAGATAGTTTATGACCGTCTGACAATCTTTACCTGATGACGAGTTCAGATATCAGTAGTATCCTGTCTGTAGTGTGATTGCCTAACTGAATAGAGCCTATTTACTTCCAGTCCACGAGGGCAGGCTAGGGTATTTCACCAAGATGAAAGACAAGTCATGTTGTGGGGATTGTGACTGAAAGATGTATCAGGTAGAAACAGCTTGAGTGTGTCTCTTTCTGTCAGATATGACAGACGAAGGTACTGTTACTGCTGTATTCAGTGAGGGTGATGGGAGGTTACCTGCTCAGTGAGAGTACAGCCGATAACAGGGCTGAAAGTAAAGAAATAAAAGACACATCACACCACCCACCAGCAAAATCAAACTGAAAATTCACGAAGTTTCCACCAAAGGATGAACAGATCATTAAAATGACATAGCCTGAGCTAGAGAAAGGCTTGCTTCAGAAATGCTGTATTAATTTCTGATTTAGTTCCACATTTCCATAATTCAGTCATTCTTAAGGGTATCTTCGGCTCATAAATGGGCAACACTTCTACATAAAGCATAAATAAGCATTTAGAAAAAAACAAGAACACCCTGAATATTTTTTAATATATCTAGGACAGATCACAGAATCATAGAATGATATGGGTTTAGAAGGGACCTCTGGAGATCATCTAGCTCAACCTCCCTGCCAAAGTAGATCCACCTAGAACAGGATGCACAGGAATGTATCCAGGTGGGTTTTGATTGTCTCCGAATATGGAGACCCCACCACCTCTGTGGGCAGCCTCTTCCAGTGCTCTACCACTCTCACAGTAAAGAAGTTCCTCCTCATGTTTAGATGGAACATCTTAGGTTCAGGTTTGTGCCTGTTACTTCTTTTCCTGTCACTGGGCACCACTGGAAAAAATCCTGCACACTTTTTCTTTTTTTTTTTCCTTCCCCTGTATTTTTTGGTCATTTGTTTGGGTTTCTTTTAGGAGGATTGTTTTATGTGTTATTTAAAATATTAGGCTCTATTCTTTCTTGGCATGAAGAGAGGTATAGAGATGAAATAGAGTATAAAACAGAGGGTAACTTTGACAATTAAAATGGGATCCAAATAAGATCTGGAAAAAAATGTCATTTCAATTGAAGGACATCCAACCAATTGTGTAATTACCAGCTAAAAGGGTGAAAATCCAAAACTGTAACAGAACAAGTGAGAACCAGAGTGACAAAAAGCAAGGGAAGCAAGGAAACACTTTTTTTTGGTTCAAAAAGAAACCTTAGAGTTTTCATTCACTTACTATTGTGAGGAGTTAGGAAAAAAAAATAAAAAAAAAAAGTAAGCCTTATTTAAGAAAAGGATTCTTCCTTTCCAACCTGAATGATTCTGTGGACTATTTTTATACTGTATTCCATTTCCATTTGGTAGAGGTGGTGTGTGCTCCTCAGCAAAGAATCCTTTTGCCAGCAGGAGTAATGAGGCTTGACTATGCAAGATGGAGGACTAGATTTGATATTAGGAATAGAAGGCAGGCACATCTCCTGACTGAAATGGTATGGCTGAGGCACTGCATGTGTTGTAAGTCTGGAGTGAGTTTCTTTCTCTGTGGATTGTACCTGATACGCTTTTCAGAGGTACAAAAGCCGCAAATATGCAAATGAGCAAACAGCATAACGTGAGTTTGTGAAAATTATCCACATATAATTCTGTTCTTCTTTTGTACAGAATCCTGCAGAATTTCTGTTGGTTACTGCAGATCTGCATGGCTGGTTTGAGCATTAGAGCCACATTTAAAATTTTTCTATCATTGAAAAATAGTTACTTTACATTCATTTGGCCGAACAATATACATATTACTTTATCTGTTGCAACATCATATGACAAGCCAGACCTCATATTTTTGCTCCATGGAACTCAGTATAGTTACAGACTTCCTTGAAAATATTTTCAAAGCAGGGATTTATTCTGTCATAACAGCCACTTATGTCACATAAGAAAAAAGAATAATAAACTCACCATCCAAAGATATTGAAGATTATTAAACATGGGCCAGAAATTAGCATGGTTTTTGTCAACTGACCAAGAACATTGATCTGATTATATAATTTAAGTACTCTGCTATATTAATGGCTTCCTATTAAATAGACTTACAGCCTCCAACTCATCAGCGACCTCATCCTAGACCCCGCAACCTTATAGGCAATTCTAAGATCTAGTAAGGAAAGAATATATTTATTTTATTTTGCATTTGTAATTTTCTGCCATATGAACTAATAATAATTTGCAATTTCTTTCACCAAGGGGAGCCTATTACCACAGGAAAAACGATCATTCTTGCTTCAAACATGTGGTCCGATTCTTTTTTGGACTGACAGCTTACCTATTGCAACAATCGTGAATCCAAACCAATAAAATACTAGCAGATTAAATAAATTCCTAAAATATGCATGCAGCATGACCCATATGAGAAATGTTGAATAAACTGTATAAAACACGAGATGTTATTGCTGTAAAGTTACCTGCATTGTTTCATAAACAACAGAAACAGAAAGCCTTAAGATAAAGACATTACTTAAAACTAGATTGTAGGCCAATGGGAACAGTATCAGGACATCTTTTCCATTATTTACTTCTCTGAATAAATCGCTCAAATGTATCTATGTTTTTTGTTGTCCTGTACTGTAGTATAATGAACAGCCTTCTGTAAATTATTAATTGCTTTATTATTTGATCAGCCATCAGAGCCACTCATTTATCTGTGTATTACATTGCTGCAAAAATTATCACATATTTAAAAAAAAAAAAAAAAGGAAAAGAAGTGAAGAATTGGTACATAGAAGGCAAGGGAAACTTCAAATATCTGCTGCCTAAAGGGCTAATTTCATTAACTCAACAGCCTAAGATGTTGTTTATCCCCCAGTTCTCAAAATATGTTGAAGCATTTAAATCTAGAAAATTTTTACTTCTGAGACCTGTTTTTTGCAAAAGTACCAACAGATGTCTAACTTTCCATTAATACCAATTCTTTATCTATCCAAACTATTAACATGGTCCCAGGCTCTCTTGATGAACTATGAAAGTATCACAAATGCATTGTAGCAAAGACAAGTTTAAGAGAGGCCTGATCATTTTTTAAAAGTTAGCATTTTGGGATTTAAAAAAACAGACACCAAAAATAATATGAAATGTCATTCTCATTTTCTTAGCAATCTTCTTGTTTTAGCCAGATATTTTAATTTCAAGTTTACCTCTGCTACAGCCAGAAATCAGTCCCTATGCTCACATACCAGAAACCAGCTCCTTAGGTGGTACCAGCTGAGAGGTATCATTAACGTAAGAGGCCTGTGCCATCTGGCTCAACTGTGAATCATCAGCTGAAATCAAGTGCTCTCAGAGCTGACTTGAACATGTGAAATGTGGTTTGGTTTTTTGGTTGTTTTTTGCTTTGTTTTGTTTCATTTTGTTTTGCTTGGGTTTGGTGTGGGGTTTTTTCTGCTTTTGTTAAAAGAACTGATCCTCCAATGTAATCTTTCTTCCTCGTTTATTTTCTCTTTATTTGAGGCAAGAACAATGGAAATTTATGTTCCCTGACCATAGGTAGACTTTACAGACTATCTTGCTCCTCTGACAACAGAGAAACAGTACAGAAAAAAGCTATAGGAGCTACGTAGGAAACATTCATAAAAGTTATTCTGCAAATTATATGGGTGTAAAACAAATGCAACAGGAGAGAGAGGAGGTTGTTTAAATGGGGAAGGAAGACCAATTTGGGGAACCTGTATACAGCATTTTCTTCTCACACTTCAATTGAACACAAAGCCTGGGTTTCATCAATGACTTTAATCTTGATTTATGTGAAAAATTGTTTACAAACAGAATAATGGCATTAAGAAGCTTTATTCTTGATTTGTTTTTGGAATTGCTTTCGGCACAGATAAATATTTGAGGGGAAGAGGAGCTAGAGTTCTGCTACCTCTTCAATTTCATGCTAGTTTCAACTTTAAGCAATGCTAATGACTAGTGTATTTGAATACCTAGATCATTACACATTCAGACTCCCATTCCAAACCTTTCTCATGAAGAGTTGCTTCCATTAAAAAAACTAAATAGAAAAATGCTCACTGTATTTAATCAGGAGATCTGCTCTTTGGCTTCATATGTATAAACACATCATTTTTGTCAGACCCCGTCAGACACAGTGACTACTAGGAAGTTCTTTTTGTGTGAGATTTACATATACATACAGCAATATAATGGTCAACTTTTAAATGAGATGTGTCAGTAATTCAGAACACTTTAGAAGAGGTGAACAAGTTGCCTCACAGCTAGCAATTAGGATATATACTGCTGTGTAATTCAAAAATGAACAACCCTGATTTAGTTATCCTCAGGCATCTAGGATCACGAGAGAAAGTCCAAAAGAAGCTGACGGTGCCACATTTCATTGCAGTTCCTTCACTGTAGTATATTCAAATACAACAACACAGGGTTAGAGTCTTACAAGCTGAGACAACATCATTTGATTCATTGAGCTAATGCCCCATTCATTTTTGTTCTACTCATGACATCTACATTTTCACAGCTGAACCCTATTGTTTTTGCCCTGGTATCTGTGTATTAAAACAAAGTTCAAATAAAAAAACACGCTTATATGTCTATGTGCACTGTCACCCGATTATAAGATTGTAAGGAAATGTACCTTCTCTCAGCCTCTTCAGTTTCAATATTTTCTCTGAAAGAAACAAAGCTGGATATGGCAATGATTTTATAAACAATTCCATTTCATACTTAGATGTGAAGAGTGTTACTTTCACACAGGCATCTGGGTCCAAGGAGGACTAAAGTTATGGCCCTTGAACACGGCCAACAGCCCAGCTGAAGTGCCTCTACACCAATGCATGCAGCATGGACAACAAACCGGAGGAGCTGAAAGCCATTGGCAGCAGGAAAACCATGATATAGTTGCCATTACTGAAACTTGGGGCGACGAATCCCATGACTGGAGTATGGCTATTGACAGCTACAGGCTGTTCAGAGGGATAAGCAAGAAAGGAGAGGTGATGGGCTAGCCCGTCTATATTAGGGTATGTTTTGATTGTCTAGACTTAATGATGGTGATGAAAGGGTTGAGTGGTTGTGGGTAAGAATCAGGAAGAAGGCCAACGAGGTAAATATCATGGTGGGAGTCTGTTGTAGACAGTCCAATCAGGATGAGGAGATTAAATATTAAATTAAATATTGTATAAGTAGCTGAAAGAAGTCTCACAATCACTAACTCTTTGTCTCATGGGGGACTTCAACTTACGAGATGTCTGCTGGAAATAAAATAGAGCAGAGAGGAAACAGTCTAGGAAGTTCCTGGAGTGTGTGGAAGAAAACTTCTTGACACAGTTTGCAAGTGAGCCAGCTAGGGAAGGTGCCTCACTGTTGTTTGTGAACAGAGAAGGAATAGTGGATGATGCAATGATTGGAGCCTCTCTTAGATATTGCAAGCACAAAATTGCAGTTTATGATTCTTGGAGAAGTAAGAAGTGGGGTCAGCAGAACTACTACCTTGGAGCTCTGGAGGGCAGACTGTTTAGGAGACTGATCAACAGAGTCCTTCGGGAGGCAGTCCTGAAGGGCAAAGGAGTCCAGGAAGGCTGGACATTCTTCAAAAAAGACATTCTGAAGGCACAGGAGAAGGCCATCCCCATGTGCAGAAACACAAGCTGGTGGTGAAGAAGACGAGCCTGGCTGAACAGAGAGTTTTACCTAGGCCTCAGAAAAAAAAGAGTATTTATAACCTTTTGAAGAAAGGGCAGGCAACTCAGAAGGACTAGAATGAGATCCCATGGTTATGCAGAGAGAAAATTAGAAGGGTCAAAGCCCAACTAGAACTTAATCTGGCTACCGCCATAAAAGACAATAAAAAATATTTCTATAAATACATTAGCAACAAAAGGAGGGCTAAGGGAGATCTCCAGTTTCTATTGAATGCAGAGGGAAACATAATGACAAAGGATGAGAAAAAGACTCAGGTACTCAGTACCTTCTTTGCATCAGTCTTTAATAGTGAAACCAGTACCCTGAGCTGGAACACAGGGTCGTGGAGCAGAATGAAACCCCCATAATAAATAAGGGGAAATGGTTAGTGACCTGCTACAACATTTAGACATACATAAGTCCATGGGACCGGATGGGAGCTACGCAGTTTATGATTCTTGGAGAAGTAAGAAGTGGGGTCAGCAGAACTACTACCTTGGAGCTCTGGAGGGCAGACTGTTTAGGAGACTGATCAACAGAGTCCTTCGGGAGGCAGTCCTGAAGGGCAAAGGAGTCCAGGAAGGCTGGACATTCTTCAAAAAAGACATTCTGAAGGCACAGGAGAAGGCCATCCCCATGTGCAGAAACACAAGCTGGTGGTGAAGAAGACGAGCCTGGCTGAACAGAGAGTTTTACCTAGGCCTCAGAAAAAAAAGAGTATTTATAACCTTTTGAAGAAAGGGCAGGCAACTCAGAAGGACTAGAATGAGATCCCATGGTTATGCAGAGAGAAAATTAGAAGGGTCAAAGCCCAACTAGAACTTAATCTGGCTACCGCCATAAAAGACAATAAAAAATATTTCTATAAATACATTAGCAACAAAAGGAGGGCTAAGGGAGATCTCCAGTTTCTATTGAATGCAGAGGGAAACATAATGACAAAGGATGAGAAAAAGACTCAGGTACTCAGTACCTTCTTTGCATCAGTCTTTAATAGTGAGACCAGTACCCTGAGCTGGAACACAGGGTCGTGGAGCAGAATGAAACCCCCATAATAAATAAGGGGAAATGGTTAGTGACCTGCTACAACATTTAGACATACATAAGTCCATGGGACCGGATGGGAGCTACGCAAGGGTACTAAGGGAGCTGGCAGAAGTGCTCACCAAGATGCTTTCCATTATTTATCATCAGTCCTGGCTAACTGGGAATATCCTAGTTGACTGGAATTTAGCAAATGTGACACTCATACACAAGAAGGGCTGGAAGGCAGGTCCAGGGAACTACAGGTTTGTCAGCCTGACCTTGGTGCCTGGAAAGATTATGGATTAGATCATCCTGACTGCCATTACATGGTACATACAGGACAACCAGGCAACTAGGCCCAGTCAGCATGGGTTTATGAAAGGCAGGTCCTGCTTGACTAGCTTGATCTCCTGTGATACCGGGACCTGACTAGTAGATGACAGAAACATTGTGGATGTTGTCTACCTAGAAAAGCCTTTGACAACATTTCCCACATTTTCTGGGGGAAAAACTGGCTGGGAGAAACTGGCTGCTCGTGGCTTGCCCAGGTGTACTCTTCCCTAGGTAAGAACAATTCTGTTGCTCACTGGTAGTCGCAGCTCAGTCCGGGCAGAGCAGACAAAGCTCCCCAAGCTGAAGAAGCTCCCCTGTAAGCCTTATGTGGCCACTCAGCTTCTATCTCCAGGAATAATGGCATCTCCTAGGCTTATCAAGGAGCAAACATTTTCCAAATAGGAACCTTCTGTAAATTATTGCAGATCAGCTCCTGGATAAAAACTGTTTTGGAGACTTTGTTGTCCCACCTGGGCTGAATTTTACTGCTGATCTGGAAGGAAAAGGCTAATGGACTAAGCAACCCATTTGCTAGTTCTTATTGTTAAAATGTCACTACAACTCTTGATAGAATTAAAATATATCAAAGTGAATACTTTTCTGTATTTGTATTAAATACCCAAGTGCAATAAGCCACTTTATGGGCCAGTGAACTGGAAAATGAAATTATTGTATTAATGTGACTTTTTACTTATGATAGGAATGCAGTATCATAAAAATGACAGCATATTGGCTTTATTTTCACACCTGAAAATAAAACCAAACCAAGAAAGTTTTCTGAGGTAGAGTAAAAGGAAGTTGTTTTAAATTTTTCCCCAGCTCTGGCACTTTGTGTTTAAGGTCTGGAGAAGAACTGATTTATGGCTGATTAAAACAGCCTTTCACAGGAGTCTCTGAAGATAAAACATGTGCAGACCCTACGGCACGATTATTTGCTTACACGTGGTAACCATTACCCCCCACAGCCCACCTGGCCTCCAAGGCTCCCCATGGCAAACCTGAGCCTGCCCTTAAGTCTTTTGTACCACGTACCCAGTTCTCTCTCCATGATCCACTTCTACATCCCCTGAAACAGGCCCTGTGAAACCCATGGCATTTAAATAATACTGTGAGTTCACAAGCCCTGGTGCCCCCCAGCTGCCCTACTCCTGTCTCGGGTGACAGGACAGGCCTCAGCTGCCAGTGTCTGCCATGGACACCCCCTGCCACTCTTGAGTTATGCTATGCCCCAAAAGGTTTTTGTGCTGAAGATTATTTTTACCAAAGTTATTATCATCTTCTATCTGTGTGGAGGAGAAGTGTGTCTAATCTAATTTTATCTGATATCTTACATAATCCTTCCTAAGAAATAAATTAAAATCATTGGTACTGGTAAGAAAAGGGGTCCTGGGTTTTAATTTAGATTTGGGTAATCATAATCCTGCTTCCTATAAGAAGGTGTTAATATGAATTTATTCCTTAAGATTTTTTTTTTCTTAAAAATGTCTTGGTCATTAAATTTCTTACAAAACCTGATAAATCAGAGTTGATCAAAACCTACTATTAATCACTGCATCAGTATAGTTCACAACTAATAGAATTCCTGGACCAATTTAATATGATCCCTCAAATGGTGAGGAAACAATAATGCAAGACCACACATTTATTCTGGTTTTTATTCAGAATTTAAGAATGTTTTGACAACTGTAGATCTCTCAGCAATATCTTTTTTTTTTTTTTGTAGATTCAACAGGTTTAATGAACATTAACAATTGCATTTATTACTTAGCTCTAAAATTTTCTCTCACAGTGCCAAAAAATTTTAGTGTGCTTAGTAGACCAGAGTAACATTGGAAACTCTACAGCCTTAATATTTTGAGGAATAATTCTTTTTTCTCATAAAGGTAATCATGAGTTGGCAGCTATGGGGTATCAGCAAAACTAGTGGTGAACAGCATGCAAAAATTACTAATGATATTAGCCTACATAATCTACTGGGGAATGACTATGAATAACACTGTCACGGTAAGATTTCTGGACTGGTTCATAGATAATTCACAGGCATGAATAAATGTGTCAAACAATATCTTCATAGTGTTTTAAATTACTTTCTATAGATTATGATAGGCCTTAAAATTACCTTACTTCTCTGCTGTAAGTTAGTAGCACCTTGGCTGACATCAGAAAAGACCTCCCAGCAGAAAACTGAACCCAAACTTCATTCATGTCTTCGGTAATTTTGTATTTCTAGGTATTAAATGGAAAGGTAATAACTAAAAGAAAGACCAAGTCTCCATGAGTTTCAAGGGAATGATCTGTAAACTCTTTTCTTTGCTGGTTAGTCCCACAGGTGTTTAAAAGGCAGCAGGTGCTTCTTGAAGGACCAGGGTGTTTCTTATGAGCCAGAATTCAGGTGTTTGCATTCATTCATCCTGTTCTTGACTGACTAGTTAGACAGACAACTCTGCCTTACCTCTGCTATGATCTTAAGGGTCCAGGCAAGTATGCTGAGGACATGCTAAAAATCATCATGTTAAAAAAGTAGCCAAGGCTGCGTTTATCCACCTATGTAGTCAGGGAAAGTGATCAGGCAGCCCCTTGTTTCACATTAAACTAGTAGTAATATCAGAATGTCAAATTCCCTAAACCAATTTGATAGTGAAGATGTGCCAAAGACTGTTCAGGAAAGCAAAGTGCTGGGTGGCTATGAAGGAGGTGACTAAGACTTTCTTCTGGACTGAATGAAAACAAAACACATGGCGGGATTTGGGAGATCCTGTTAACTTGCTTCTTCCCACAACTAGGAATCTGGATATCCCGGGGTCCTGGTACCAGGAACGTGAGATAGTTTCAAGGCAGAAGCTTCACTTGGGCTACATGCAGCTTAACATGAGCAGTTTGGCTATAGCTACCACATAGGTTAGAACACCAGATAACCCTCAGAAAGCAGCACAGATGTTTCAAGACCTTCTTCATCGTGGAGCGTTTTGTGCAGTCTCTCATATGTCTCAGAAGGATACTGCCTAAATGAAAACTGTTTTAGGGAAGAAGAGAGCGCCTGCCTTCCTACTTGCATGAAGCTAGGGAATAGAATCATGTTTCTTAGTAATTAGAACACTCAGTCATGAGTGGATAAATGTGACACTCTGGCTTCTCAAGTCAATACATCACACTACCCACTGAATTGAAACCATATGACAAAGGAGCCAACAAACAGAGATGCATGGCTAAACCTGGAACAAGGAAGAACTCGACAAAGACTTCAAAGTCAGCAGGAGCTTTGGCTACAGTCACCATACGATAGTAGACTTCAGGATCCAAAGAGAAGAGAGCAAGGCAAAAAGAAGGACCACAACCCTGCACCTCCGGAGAGCAAACATTTTTTCAGAGACCTGCTGGAAGAATCCATGGAATGCAGCCCTGGAATTTGACCTCTGTTGGTATTCAGGGATAACATCCTCCAAGCTCCCAACAACTAGGAAATCAGCAAAGGAGGCAAGAAGCATGCCTAGATGAACAAAAAGCTCCTGATTTAACTCAGACATAAAAACAAATTGCACAAGAGGTGGAAGCAGGGAGATGTGACCCAAGAGAAATTGCTTTGTAATATAGCTGTGATAGGGTTAGAAATGCTGCCTTGGCTTTACTAGTCAGCCAGAGTTGAATTTGGCAAGGGATGCAAAGGCCAACAAGAAATGATTCTACATATACAAGAGCAGCAAAAATAAGATTCACTAAAATGTGGGACTGCTGCTGAAAGCAGCAAGGGAACTGGTAACAAATGACATGGAAGAGGTCAAGGTACTCAGTGCCTTCTTGGCCTAAGTCTTTACCAGTAAAACTGGCCTTCAGGAATCCCAGCACCCAGAGACCAGAAGGGAAGTCTGGAACAAGAAAGATTTACCCTCAGTGCAGTAGGACCAGATTTGGGAGCACTTAAACAAACTGGAAATACACAAAACCCATGGTCCCTGAGAGATTGCATCCACAAGTGCTTGACAGAGCTGGCTGATGCCATTGTGAGGCTGATCTTGTTTATCTTTGAACAGCCATAGCAGCTGGGAGAAGATCCAGAAGACTAGAAAAGAGGAAAGAACACTTCTGTATTCAAGAAGGCAAAGGAAATATCCAGGGATGAGTGTGGGTTTCATATCAGTTCCTGGAAAGGTTTCCAGTTTTCTGGAAAAAAATTCCAAACACATGAAAGAAAAGAAAGGGATTTGGGTTAGTCAGCATAGATTTACAAAGGGAAAATCGTGTTATCCAACTTGATAGCTTTTTTACAGTGAGGTGACAAGCTTAAGGGACAACGGGGGAGCAGTAGATGTTGTTTACCTCAACTTAAGAGTAAACCCTTTCACACTTTCTCCCATAATATCATGATAGACAAGCTGACTAGGTATGGGCTAGATATGTGTTTCAGTGACTGAAAACTGGCTGAGTGACGGCAACCAGAGGATTGTGAGCAGTGGCACAAGGTCTAGTTGGGTGCAAGTCAATAGTGGTGTATCCCAGGGGTCAATAATGAGGTCAATATTGCTTAACATCTTCATTGAGCTGGATGATGGAGCAGAGTGCACCCTCAGACAGTTTGCAGATGATACAAAACTGGGAGGAGTGGCTGATACACCATAAGTGTGCTGTCATTCAGAGCATTCATAACAGGCTGTAGGGTTGGGCAAAGAGGAACTTAATGAAGGGAGGAGCAAAGTCATGCCCTGGCAATGAATAACCCCAGCCACTGGTTCAGCTGGTGGACACCTGACTGGAAAGCAGATTTGCTGAAAAGGACTTTGAGGACCCGGCGGACGCCTAGCTAACAATGAGAGAGCAATGTAACCTTCCAACAAAAAAGGTGAATTATATCCTGAGATACATTAGAGAGAACATTGTCAGCATATTAACAGAGGTGCTCCTTCCTTTCTGATCACCACTGATGAGGCCATATCTGGAGTACTGTGTCTAGTGCTGGCCTCCCAAGTTCAGATAAGATACTGACGACTTAGAGAAAATCCATCTCGGGGTCACAAAGATGATGGAAGGACCGGAGCATTTGTCATATGAGGAAAGGCTGAGACTGCTGGGAGTATTTAGGCCACAGAAAAGGCCAAGTATCTGACAGAAGAGAGTGAAGAAGACAGAGCCAGAATTTTTTTAGTGTTACCCAGTGACATAACAAGAGGCAATGAACACTAATTAAAAAAAAAATAGAATTCCATGTCAACACAAGGAAGCCCTGTTTACTTTGAGGGTTGTGAAACCATGGATTATGTTGCCCAGAGGGGTTAAGAAGTCTCCATCTTTGGACATACTGAAAATCTGACTGGACACAGACTGGATAACCTGCTGTAGATGACTTGAGCAGGGAGGTTAAACTAATGACCAGCACAGATCAAAGACAACACAGGGAGGACATGGACCTGTTGGAATGAGTCCAGCGGAGGGCCATGAAAATGATCAGAGGGCTGGAGCACCTCTCCTATGAAGACAGGCTGAGAGAGCTGGGGTTGTTCAGCCTGGAGAAGAGAAGGCTCTGGGGAGACCTTATAGCGGCCTTTCAATATCTGAAGGGAGCCTACAGGAGAGCCGGAGAGGGACTCTTTGTCAGGAAGTGTAGTGAAAGGACAAGGGGGAACAGTTTTAAATTGGAAGAGGGGAGATTTTAGACTTTATAATGGCCTTCCGATACCTAAAGTGGGCCTACAGGAGAGATGAGGAGGGACTCTATTAGGGAGTGCAATGACAGGATGAGGGGTAATGGTTTTAACCTGAAAGAGGGTAGATTTAGATTAGATCTGAGGAAGAAATTATTCACTGTGAGGGTGATGAGGTACTGGAACAGGTTGCCCAGAGAAGTTGTGGATACCCCATCCCTGGAAATGTTCAAGACCAGGCTGGATAGGGCTTTGAGCAACCTGATCTAGTGGGAGGTGTTCCTGCCCATCTCTAATGTCCTTAACTCTAACCATCCTATGATTTTATGATTTTATGACTCTATCTCAAGAGATACCTGCCAACATAAATGATTCCGTGATTCTGCCTTTCTGTGAAAATAATATCTTAGTAGTTATTCTCAGAGAGGAAACCACCACCTCATCATGCTATTCTAAATCAGACAACTATCCAAATTAACAAATTCTGTTGGTTGAACCAGCACAATAACTATGACCTGACTGGTACAAATTGCAGCATAAATTTAGAGAAGGGGAGTGTAATGGCAGCATCCATCAATATTTATTTACTTTTATGGATACATTGTGTCTTTCACCTATATAATGAAATGCACACGTAAAGCTTTGTTTCGGTTCTGACCCTGTCCTGATGTTCTGGATTAACTTCTAGGTTTTCAATTATCTTTCCCCACCCCACCCCCTCAAGAAAGACAGTAGCTGCACAAATTTATCTTCTCCACAGCTGTAACCATAGCAACCCAAACAGTTCATTTTCTGTCTCAAATAATGTGCATGACTCTGTCTGACTAACAATTCGGTGAGGACATTGATAAATGATCTCAGTATTCAGGCAGACATTTAAAATATGCAGATATTTGTCTGAATTCTAATATGGCCAATGAATACTCAAAAGATATACTGTGTGATTCTCAAGTAAAATGAGAAAAACCTTTTCTCTGAGGATGCTTCACATTAAAGGTTTCAAAACAGATATATTTTGAGTGATGAATGTATGCAGTGACATAAATTCTCTCCTAGAGATCAGAGATATTTTGCTCATCTGTTAAAACTTTTCGTTTTCTAGACATTGCCTTTTCTTTATTAGCTAGCCGGCAAGGAGAGAAAAGTAAAAATCTCTCTTCCCTCCCTACTCTCAGACCCCAACCCTCAGATATCTGAATATCCAAGAAAATAAGAGAATCTTTTGAAAGGTTCAACAGAACTTTACTGTGTTGGGGAAGGCAGCATGTGGTCCACCAGCATCACAATTAATCTGATACAGAAGGAAGAGGTGTTGACCTCTTTGCATGTTAAATATTGACCTTCATGGTGAGAATTAGTGTGTGACTCCCCCAGAGGAACTGCATGTCAACTAGAAGCTGAGCACATTTTCACAATGGTGTTGGTTACACAATGAAACAGATTTACAGGAGAAGCTGTGGAATGTTCATTGCTGGAAACACTGGATGAAGTTTTGAGCAGCCTAAAGTAATTTTTAATTCTCTCTCTCTTGGGTGGGATTTGGATCAGATGACCTCAAGAGATTCTTTTCAACCTAAATTATTGTGTAATTCCATGATTCAAAGTCTATTGCTTCAGTTCATGTAAGTCATATGAAATAGTTCACAAATTAATAATCTTTCAGTCTCTCTTCATACGTTGTGGATTTTTACTAGCTAGACAAAAGTGAAAGACCTCTAATTCATAACTAATCCATCTCCAGAGTTGTCCAAGTCCCTGAAGTGGATATTTGCTATTAAAGTAACATTGCACTTCAAAACCATATTGCCTCATTTATAATGCTTCTCACCGGGTTTGCTATCAAAACTAACGGAGGCTGTCATGTGGGCTGAACTTTTCTTACTTTATAGAATCATAGAATCATCTAGGTTAGAAAAGACCCTTGGGATCATTGAGTACAACCATCTATCCTACTCTACAAAGTTTTTCCCTACACCACATCCCCCAACACCACATCCCCCAACACCACATCTAAACGACTCTTAAACTCATCCAAGGATGGTGACTCAACCACCTCCTTGGGGAGCCTGTTCCAGTGTCTGACCACTCTTTCTGTGAAGAATTTCTTCCTAATGTCCAGTCTAAACCTACTCTGTTGCAGCTTGAATCCATTCCCTCTTGTTCTATCGCTGATTACTTGTGAGAAGAGACCAGCACCAACCACTATACAATGTCCTTTCAAGTAGTTGTAGAGAGTGATGAGGTCACCCCTCAGTCTCCTCTTCCTCAAACTAAACAGTCCCAGCTTCCTCAATCGCTCTTCATATGGTTTATTCTCCAGGCCCTTCACCATCTTTGTTGCCCTTCTGTTGCCTTATTTCTTTCCTGTTGTATCACTTGCATAACAACACTTCCCATGCAAGTGGAATTTAAGCAGTGGCTTCAGCAAGTTGATAAACACTATATTCATGACAAATGCTGCTTTTACACTGACCGTTCAAGGAAAGTGTACTAGATAACCCAGCAGCTTTTCTGTTGCTAAACAAATAAACAAAAAACTGTCCCAAGCAAAAACACCCAAACAAAAATACTTCCTGAAAACTCAAGTATTATTTTTCTCCAAGCCCCCAAGAAGCAAGAGTTCTTAGTTTGTAATTCTAAAAGTCTGTGGTGACCTACCTGATTGCAAAGTTAAAACCAACCAAACAAAAAACCCAAACAACCACACAAACAAAACACCAAACATACAAATAAATCTAAACTAACCATTTATATGACCATTTACAGGCAGACCCATGAGGTCCACACATGCTAAGCATGTTCTTTATTTAGTGAAAGAGCATATCAAGTCCACCATAAAAGAACTGGTCTTGAATAGGTTAAGGAATGGTCCTAAGTACTTAAACTAATAAGCTTTGGGCTCCAGAAGATATTCCTATATCAACATGATCCCAGTTAGAAAAAATTAACCTCTCAGAATCTTGGCTTTGCTATTTTGATAGTAATTCTTCAGTAATTCTTCTTCTTTTTTTTTCCCTTGTCAGAGCTGAAAGCTCAGAGCAGCACCTGAAAAAGCAACTATACCTTGATTTGTACATAGAGAAAAAATAAATTCTAAAAATGAAACACAGTGGGCAATTTTGATGATGTTAAGTGTTACCAAGAAGGATGCAGACACATTGACTCTGTTGCAAGTATTATGGACGGGAAGCCTTTTTGAGTGAGAGCTATTCAGACAAATATCACAAATTCCCTGAGCACTAAGAAATGAAATATATGTCACCAACCTCCTGGACAACACCTCACTCGCTGAGTTAGAAGTGTTACAAATCTGTTCCCTTCCCCTTGTCCTTGCTCTTGCCTCAGTAGTTTCTGAAGGTGGCACAAAGCTGTACTTTGTGAATATGGGAATGTATGTATATATGTATGTGTCTTTCCAAAATGTATCTGTACTTATGTAGCTCAAGAAAAGGGTCCCATTGAACGATCTCTAGCCTTTCTACTCTTGTCCTTCACCCTGTAGAAAGTAGAGGAAATAAATATGCAGGTTTCAAAAATATCAACTATATTCACCATGTCAGAAAAGTTCATCAAGGTGAAAACAAATCAGGAGATACATACAGAGAAGCTACATCAAGCAGTGGCAGCTGATGCAGTGCTCTTCAGGGTGATTGTGTAAAACAGGAAGAGAGTGAAAATGAAGTCAGATTACAGAAAGGGTTCTGCATCCATCACCCAACATTACCACTGAAGTAGATAATTTCCCACTGAAGAGGTATTGTAAACTGCCTTTTCCCTTTCTAACAGCTTTCTCCTTGCCATCCATCACCTTTTTTTTTCCCCATTACCATGGAGGGGAGGAAATTCATCACTAACCAGAGGTCAGAAAGTCAAGAGGACACTCATTTTATCCTGTGTGCCTCAGAGAAATATTTAACCTGATGGGAAAAACCAGAATAGGTTATCGGTACAAAGGACACGTTACAGGAAAGACACAAGTAAATTGTTCGTGGAGAACATATTCTCCTTACTTTTACAGAGAGAAACACAGGTTTGGCTTGGAGGTCATGGATCCTTTTACAGAATCAGAAGAGAAAGTCTGCACATTTAAGGCAAAAATAAAACCTTACTTGTTTGGGGTTTGTTGTTGTTGTTGTTTTATTATTAATTTTTTGTTTGTTTGTTTGTTTTGTTTGCTTTTTTTTTTTTAAATTAAAGAAATAAAGGGTTGGAAAATGGATTGGCAGAGTGGAATAATGAGGGATGACGCAATTTACTCCCCTTTCTAACAGGCTGGTAAAACTGTGTGGCAGAGGTTGAGTTGAACTCTGTCAGGAGGAACGGTGACAGGCTACCATGAGAAGGTGCAGGGGGTGTATAGGCTTCAGGGCTAGCTCGTAGAGGATGATGTGTGTCTAAGGTTGGCTCTCTAACCACCTAATGCCTCACCAGGAGAAAGTGTTACTTACACAGACAACACCTGGTCTGCCAGCAGGTTTGCTGAAGTATAATAGGCAGATAAATTGCTGTGTATTTCCCTCTTCTCTCACTGCCACCTTACTTTCTGCATAGCAGATGCCAGCCCTCTGTCACAAATGTGTATTTAAGCCTTTTTGTGATCTGCATCCTGAGGAGGAAGCTCATGTTTTCTGAATATGCCGGGCAGGGGCTGAGCTCTCAGTACCCAGCTATTCAGGCTGAGAACCAGTAAAACCAGAATCTAAGGGGTATTGAAAGTAGGGGGAATAGATATTTAAGGGCCAAGAAGGTGACTTGGAAGGAAGCAGAGACTTGGAAGTATGTAGTTGTATGTAAGTATGTAGGTGGGATGGGGGTAGGAATACAAGCTGCTGGATTCTTCCCTTTTACTTATCTTTGTATCCAAAATACCTGGTAAATAAAAGTGTTAGGTAAAAGAAAAAGGGTATAAAAAAGGAGAATAAATGCAAGATAAGTTAGCAACTTTCTCTCTCTTCATCTAGATATTTATATTTTATTCACTGTGTGGTAATAGTGAAGATACAGTGGAAAAAGTGATTTTTTTGTTTGCTATTTTTCTTGACCTTGTTGTTTGCTGTTGTCTTTTCATAACTTGTGGAAGTTATAAGAGAATGTATCCAACCACAATATGGCAGGAGAGGGGTAAAGATTAGCAAAGCAGATGGAAAACTGCATTTGAAACCAAGCACCTGAGCAAGAGAAGAGAGGTCTGTAGACTGCTTTAAAAAATGGAAAATTGAGATTGACTGCAGAATCCTTCATTCTCCCACCTCCAAGCCTCCTGAGAAACAAAGGTTTATGGGATCAGAAACTCTTTTTTTTTTGGTTTGGGAAGAGAAAAAGTCTGGTCATCATGGTGACAGGGAGCTTATTGCCCAGTTAAGTAAGAGTAATTTGGTGTTAGGGCTATTATGCAAAATCCTGTGTGTTACAAAAGTAGTCCAGAGAGGCTGAATCAAGACTAATAGTTGGGAATGCTTAGCAAATGTAGTGAATATAAGTACTGCAGCAGAAAAGTATAAGTTGGTGGCTGGCCAAAGTGAAGTGCATAATTTGACATTGCTTTTCTACTTGTAAAACTTATAACTATTGTTAAATTTTGTGAATACTCACAGCTATTGACAATTTAAGGTGTAGAGACCACTTCTCCAAACTATTGTATCAGAAAGAGGGCAGACAAAGCAGATAACATTTTAAATGTCACACATATCAGTTTTCAACCTAATTGATGTGGTGATGGTTCCAACCCCATGGTGTTTTCTTCCAAAATACTTCCTCCAAGAGGTTGGATTGTAGTGAAATCTCAATTCAATTCATGGACTGAGATGCTCCAACAAATTGTCAATGTGATTTTTTAGTACTGTTATATACCTAATTTTCCAAGTTCTCACAAGTCAGGCCATATCAACTGCTAACTTTCATGTGGTCTGGTTAGGGGCTTTGCCAAGTCGTATGTCTGCTGCTTGATCAAAAAAATGGAAGGCTAGGGATATCAGTATCAATTATGGGTTTAACTCCAAATTCAGCTGACAACTTGTCAGGGTTTTTGGCTGGGATGGGGTTGACTTTCTTGCTAGCAACTAGTATAGTGGGATGTTTTGGATTTGGAATAAGAATAGCGTTGATAGTGCATTAATGTTTCTGGTTGTTGCTAAGCAGTTGAGGACTTTTCCTCTCCTCATACTGCCTCACCAGCGAGTAGGCTGGGAGTGCAGAAAAATTTGGTGGAAGACACAGTCGGGACAGCTGACCCAACTGACCAGAGAAATGTTCCAAGCCATATGATGTTATATTCAGTACATATATCTGGGGGAAGAAAGAAGGGGGGAACATTTGGAATTATGGCATTTGTACTCCCAGGTAACCATTATGCATGACGAAGCCCTGCTTTCCTGAAGATGGCTGAACTCCTGTCTGCTGACATGAAACAGTGAATGAATTTCTTGTTTTGCTTTGCTTGTGTGCATGACTTTTCCACCAGAGTAACATTGGAAACTCTACAGCCTTAATATTTTGAGGAATAATTCTTTTTTCTCATAAAGGTAATCATGAGTTGGCAGCTATGGGGTATCAGCAAAACTAGTGGTGAACAGCATGCAAAAATTACTAATGATATTAGCCTACATAATCTACTGGGGAATGACTATGAATAACACTGTCACGGTAAGATTTCTGGACTGGTTCATAGATAATTCACAGGCATGAATAAATGTGTCAAACAATATCTTCATAGTGTTTTAAATTACTTTCTATAGATTATGATAGGCCTTAAAATTACCTTACTTCTCTGCTGTAAGTTAGTAGCACCTTGGCTGACATCAGAAAAGACCTCCCAGCAGAAAACTGAACCCAAACTTCATTCATGTCTTCGGTAATTTTGTATTTCTAGGTATTAAATGGAAAGGTAATAATTAAAAGAAAGACCAAGTCTCCATGAGTTTCAAGGGAATGATCTGTAAACTCTTTTCTTTGCTGGTTAGTCCCACAGGTGTTTAAAAGGCAGCAGGTGCTTCTTGAAGGACCAGGGTGTTTCTTATGAGCCAGAATTCAGGTGTTTGCATTCATTCATCCTGTTCTTGACTGACTAGTTAGACAGACAACTCTGCCTTACCTCTGCTATGATCTTAAGGGTCCAGGCAAGTATGCTGAGGACATGCTAAAAATCATCATGTTAAAAAAGTAGCCAAGGCTGCGTTTATCCACCTATGTAGTCAGGGAAAGTGATCAGGCAGCCCCTTGTTTCACATTAAACTAGTAGTAATATCAGAATGTCAAATTCCCTAAACCAATTTGATAGTGAAGATGTGCCAAAGACTGTTCAGGAAAGCAAAGTGCTGGGTGGCTATGAAGGAGGTGACTAAGACTTTCTTCTGGACTGAATGAAAACAAAACACATGGCGGGATTTGGGAGATCCTGTTAACTTGCTTCTTCCCACAACTAGGAATCTGGATATCCCGGGGTCCTGGTACCAGGAACGTGAGATAGTTTCAAGGCAGAAGCTTCACTTGGGCTACATGCAGCTTAACATGAGCAGTTTGGCTATAGCTACCACATAGGTTAGAACACCAGATAACCCTCAGAAAGCAGCACAGATGTTTCAAGACCTTCTTCATCGTGGAGCGTTTTGTGCAGTCTCTCATATGTCTCAGAAGGATACTGCCTAAATGAAAACTGTTTTAGGGAAGAAGAGAGCGCCTGCCTTCCTACTTGCATGAAGCTAGGGAATAGAATCATGTTTCTTAGTAATTAGAACACTCAGTCATGAGTGGATAAATGTGACACTCTGGCTTCTCAAGTCAATACATCACACTACCCACTGAATTGAAACCATATGACAAAGGAGCCAACAAACAGAGATGCATGGCTAAACCTGGAACAAGGAAGAACTCGACAAAGACTTCAAAGTCAGCAGGAGCTTTGGCTACAGTCACCATACGATAGTAGACTTCAGGATCCAAAGAGAAGAGAGCAAGGCAAAAAGAAGGACCACAACCCTGCACCTCCGGAGAGCAAACATTTTTTCAGAGATCTGCTGGAAGAATCCATGGAATGCAGCCCTGGAATTTGACCTCTGTTGGTATTCAGGGATAACATCCTCCAAGCTCCCAACAACTAGGAAATCAGCAAAGGAGGCAAGAAGCATGCCTAGATGAACAAAAAGCTCCTGATTTAACTCAGACATAAAAACAAATTGCACAAGAGGTGGAAGCAGGGAGATGTGACCCAAGAGAAATTGCTTTGTAATATAGCTGTGATAGGGTTAGAAATGCTGCCTTGGCTTTACTAGTCAGCCAGAGTTGAATTTGGCAAGGGATGCAAAGGCCAACAAGAAATGATTCTACATATACAAGAGCAGCAAAAATAAGATTCACTAAAATGTGGGACTGCTGCTGAAAGCAGCAAGGGAACTGGTAACAAATGACATGGAAGAGGTCAAGGTACTCAGTGCCTTCTTGGCCTAAGTCTTTACCAGTAAAACTGGCCTTCAGGAATCCCAGCACCCAGAGACCAGAAGGGAAGTCTGGAACAAGAAAGATTTACCCTCAGTGCAGTAGGACCAGATTTGGGAGCACTTAAACAAACTGGAAATACACAAAACCCATGGTCCCTGAGAGATTGCATCCACAAGTGCTTGACAGAGCTGGCTGATGCCATTGTGAGGCTGATCTTGTTTATCTTTGAACAGCCATAGCAGCTGGGAGAAGATCCAGAAGACTAGAAAAGAGGAAAGAACACTTCTGTATTCAAGAAGGCAAAGGAAATATCCAGGGATGAGTGTGGGTTTCATATCAGTTCCTGGAAAGGTTTCCAGTTTTCTGGAAAAAAATTCCAAACACATGAAAGAAAAGAAAGGGATTTGGGTTAGTCAGCATAGATTTACAAAGGGAAAATCGTGTTATCCAACTTGATAGCTTTTTTACAGTGAGGTGACAAGCTTAAGGGACAACGGGGGAGCAGTAGATGTTGTTTACCTCAACTTAAGAGTAAACCCTTTCACACTTTCTCCCATAATATCATGATAGACAAGCTGACTAGGTATGGGCTAGATATGTGTTTCAGTGACTGAAAACTGGCTGAGTGACGGCAACCAGAGGATTGTGAGCAGTGGCACAAGGTCTAGTTGGGTGCAAGTCAATAGTGGTGTATCCCAGGGGTCAATAATGAGGTCAATATTGCTTAACATCTTCATTGAGCTGGATGATGGAGCAGAGTGCACCCTCAGACAGTTTGCAGATGATACAAAACTGGGAGGAGTGGCTGATACACCATAAGTGTGCTGTCATTCAGAGCATTCATAACAGGCTGTAGGGTTGGGCAAAGAGGAACTTAATGAAGGGAGGAGCAAAGTCATGCCCTGGCAATGAATAACCCCAGCCACTGGTTCAGCTGGTGGACACCTGACTGGAAAGCAGATTTGCTGAAAAGGACTTTGAGGACCCGGCGGACGCCTAGCTAACAATGAGAGAGCAATGTAACCTTCCAACAAAAAAGGTGAATTATATCCTGAGATACATTAGAGAGAACATTGTCAGCATATTAACAGAGGTGCTCCTTCCTTTCTGATCACCACTGATGAGGCCATATCTGGAGTACTGTGTCTAGTGCTGGCCTCCCAAGTTCAGATAAGATACTGACGACTTAGAGAAAATCCATCTCGGGGTCACAAAGATGATGGAAGGACCGGAGCATTTGTCATATGAGGAAAGGCTGAGACTGCTGGGAGTATTTAGGCCACAGAAAAGGCCAAGTATCTGACAGAAGAGAGTGAAGAAGACAGAGCCAGAATTTTTTTAGTGTTACCCAGTGACATAACAAGAGGCAATGAACACTAATTAAAAAAAAAATAGAATTCCATGTCAACACAAGGAAGCCCTGTTTACTTTGAGGGTTGTGAAACCATGGATTATGTTGCCCAGAGGGGTTAAGAAGTCTCCATCTTTGGACATACTGAAAATCTGACTGGACACAGACTGGATAACCTGCTGTAGATGACTTGAGCAGGGAGGTTAAACTAATGACCAGCACAGATCAAAGACAACACAGGGAGGACATGGACCTGTTGGAATGAGTCCAGCGGAGGGCCATGAAAATGATCAGAGGGCTGGAGCACCTCTCCTATGAAGACAGGCTGAGAGAGCTGGGGTTGTTCAGCCTGGAGAAGAGAAGGCTCTGGGGAGACCTTATAGCGGCCTTTCAATATCTGAAGGGAGCCTACAGGAGAGCCGGAGAGGGACTCTTTGTCAGGAAGTGTAGTGAAAGGACAAGGGGGAACAGTTTTAAATTGGAAGAGGGGAGATTTTAGACTTTATAATGGCCTTCCGATACCTAAAGTGGGCCTACAGGAGAGATGAGGAGGGACTCTATTAGGGAGTGCAATGACAGGATGAGGGGTAATGGTTTTAACCTGAAAGAGGGTAGATTTAGATTAGATCTGAGGAAGAAATTATTCACTGTGAGGGTGATGAGGTACTGGAACAGGTTGCCCAGAGAAGTTGTGGATACCCCATCCCTGGAAATGTTCAAGACCAGGCTGGATAGGGCTTTGAGCAACCTGATCTAGTGGGAGGTGTTCCTGCCCATCTCTAATGTCCTTAACTCTAACCATCCTATGATTTTATGATTTTATGACTCTATCTCAAGAGATACCTGCCAACATAAATGATTCCGTGATTCTGCCTTTCTGTGAAAATAATATCTTAGTAGTTATTCTCAGAGAGGAAACCACCACCTCATCATGCTATTCTAAATCAGACAACTATCCAAATTAACAAATTCTGTTGGTTGAACCAGCACAATAACTATGACCTGACTGGTACAAATTGCAGCATAAATTTAGAGAAGGGGAGTGTAATGGCAGCATCCATCAATATTTATTTACTTTTATGGATACATTGTGTCTTTCACCTATATAATGAAATGCACACGTAAAGCTTTGTTTCGGTTCTGACCCTGTCCTGATGTTCTGGATTAACTTCTAGGTTTTCAATTATCTTTCCCCACCCCACCCCCTCAAGAAAGACAGTAGCTGCACAAATTTATCTTCTCCACAGCTGTAACCATAGCAACCCAAACAGTTCATTTTCTGTCTCAAATAATGTGCATGACTCTGTCTGACTAACAATTCGGTGAGGACATTGATAAATGATCTCAGTATTCAGGCAGACATTTAAAATATGCAGATATTTGTCTGAATTCTAATATGGCCAATGAATACTCAAAAGATATACTGTGTGATTCTCAAGTAAAATGAGAAAAACCTTTTCTCTGAGGATGCTTCACATTAAAGGTTTCAAAACAGATATATTTTGAGTGATGAATGTATGCAGTGACATAAATTCTCTCCTAGAGATCAGAGATATTTTGCTCATCTGTTAAAACTTTTCGTTTTCTAGACATTGCCTTTTCTTTATTAGCTAGCCGGCAAGGAGAGAAAAGTAAAAATCTCTCTTCCCTCCCTACTCTCAGACCCCAACCCTCAGATATCTGAATATCCAAGAAAATAAGAGAATCTTTTGAAAGGTTCAACAGAACTTTACTGTGTTGGGGAAGGCAGCATGTGGTCCACCAGCATCACAATTAATCTGATACAGAAGGAAGAGGTGTTGACCTCTTTGCATGTTAAATATTGACCTTCATGGTGAGAATTAGTGTGTGACTCCCCCAGAGGAACTGCATGTCAACTAGAAGCTGAGCACATTTTCACAATGGTGTTGGTTACACAATGAAACAGATTTACAGGAGAAGCTGTGGAATGTTCATTGCTGGAAACACTGGATGAAGTTTTGAGCAGCCTAAAGTAATTTTTAATTCTCTCTCTCTTGGGTGGGATTTGGATCAGATGACCTCAAGAGATCCTTTTCAACCTAAATTATTGTGTAATTCCATGATTCAAAGTCTATTGCTTCAGTTCATGTAAGTCATATGAAATAGTTCACAAATTAATAATCTTTCAGTCTCTCTTCATACGTTGTGGATTTTTACTAGCTAGACAAAAGTGAAAGACCTCTAATTCATAACTAATCCATCTCCAGAGTTGTCCAAGTCCCTGAAGTGGATATTTGCTATTAAAGTAACATTGCACTTCAAAACCATATTGCCTCATTTATAATGCTTCTCACCGGGTTTGCTATCAAAACTAACGGAGGCTGTCATGTGGGCTGAACTTTTCTTACTTTATAGAATCATAGAATCATCTAGGTTAGAAAAGACCCTTGGGATCATTGAGTACAACCATCTATCCTACTCTACAAAGTTTTTCCCTACACCACATCCCCCAACACCACATCCCCCAACACCACATCTAAACGACTCTTAAACTCATCCAAGGATGGTGACTCAACCACCTCCTTGGGGAGCCTGTTCCAGTGTCTGACCACTCTTTCTGTGAAGAATTTCTTCCTAATGTCCAGTCTAAACCTACTCTGTTGCAGCTTGAATCCATTCCCTCTTGTTCTATCGCTGATTACTTGTGAGAAGAGACCAGCACCAACCACTATACAATGTCCTTTCAAGTAGTTGTAGAGAGTGATGAGGTCACCCCTCAGTCTCCTCTTCCTCAAACTAAACAGTCCCAGCTTCCTCAATCGCTCTTCATATGGTTTATTCTCCAGGCCCTTCACCATCTTTGTTGCCCTTCTGTTGCCTTATTTCTTTCCTGTTGTATCACTTGCATAACAACACTTCCCATGCAAGTGGAATTTAAGCAGTGGCTTCAGCAAGTTGATAAACACTATATTCATGACAAATGCTGCTTTTACACTGACCGTTCAAGGAAAGTGTACTAGATAACCCAGCAGCTTTTCTGTTGCTAAACAAATAAACAAAAAACTGTCCCAAGCAAAAACACCCAAACAAAAATACTTCCTGAAAACTCAAGTATTATTTTTCTCCAAGCCCCCAAGAAGCAAGAGTTCTTAGTTTGTAATTCTAAAAGTCTGTGGTGACCTACCTGATTGCAAAGTTAAAACCAACCAAACAAAAAACCCAAACAACCACACAAACAAAACACCAAACATACAAATAAATCTAAACTAACCATTTATATGACCATTTACAGGCAGACCCATGAGGTCCACACATGCTAAGCATGTTCTTTATTTAGTGAAAGAGCATATCAAGTCCACCATAAAAGAACTGGTCTTGAATAGGTTAAGGAATGGTCCTAAGTACTTAAACTAATAAGCTTTGGGCTCCAGAAGATATTCCTATATCAACATGATCCCAGTTAGAAAAAATTAACCTCTCAGAATCTTGGCTTTGCTATTTTGATAGTAATTCTTCAGTAATTCTTCTTCTTTTTTTTTCCCTTGTCAGAGCTGAAAGCTCAGAGCAGCACCTGAAAAAGCAACTATACCTTGATTTGTACATAGAGAAAAAATAAATTCTAAAAATGAAACACAGTGGGCAATTTTGATGATGTTAAGTGTTACCAAGAAGGATGCAGACACATTGACTCTGTTGCAAGTATTATGGACGGGAAGCCTTTTTGAGTGAGAGCTATTCAGACAAATATCACAAATTCCCTGAGCACTAAGAAATGAAATATATGTCACCAACCTCCTGGACAACACCTCACTCGCTGAGTTAGAAGTGTTACAAATCTGTTCCCTTCCCCTTGTCCTTGCTCTTGCCTCAGTAGTTTCTGAAGGTGGCACAAAGCTGTACTTTGTGAATATGGGAATGTATGTATATATGTATGTGTCTTTCCAAAATGTATCTGTACTTATGTAGCTCAAGAAAAGGGTCCCATTGAACGATCTCTAGCCTTTCTACTCTTGTCCTTCACCCTGTAGAAAGTAGAGGAAATAAATATGCAGGTTTCAAAAATATCAACTATATTCACCATGTCAGAAAAGTTCATCAAGGTGAAAACAAATCAGGAGATACATACAGAGAAGCTACATCAAGCAGTGGCAGCTGATGCAGTGCTCTTCAGGGTGATTGTGTAAAACAGGAAGAGAGTGAAAATGAAGTCAGATTACAGAAAGGGTTCTGCATCCATCACCCAACATTACCACTGAAGTAGATAATTTCCCACTGAAGAGGTATTGTAAACTGCCTTTTCCCTTTCTAACAGCTTTCTCCTTGCCATCCATCACCTTTTTTTTTCCCCATTACCATGGAGGGGAGGAAATTCATCACTAACCAGAGGTCAGAAAGTCAAGAGGACACTCATTTTATCCTGTGTGCCTCAGAGAAATATTTAACCTGATGGGAAAAACCAGAATAGGTTATCGGTACAAAGGACACGTTACAGGAAAGACACAAGTAAATTGTTCGTGGAGAACATATTCTCCTTACTTTTACAGAGAGAAACACAGGTTTGGCTTGGAGGTCATGGATCCTTTTACAGAATCAGAAGAGAAAGTCTGCACATTTAAGGCAAAAATAAAACCTTACTTGTTTGGGGTTTGTTGTTGTTGTTGTTTTATTATTAATTTTTTGTTTGTTTGTTTGTTTTGTTTGCTTTTTTTTTTTTAAATTAAAGAAATAAAGGGTTGGAAAATGGATTGGCAGAGTGGAATAATGAGGGATGACGCAATTTACTCCCCTTTCTAACAGGCTGGTAAAACTGTGTGGCAGAGGTTGAGTTGAACTCTGTCAGGAGGAACGGTGACAGGCTACCATGAGAAGGTGCAGGGGGTGTATAGGCTTCAGGGCTAGCTCGTAGAGGATGATGTGTGTCTAAGGTTGGCTCTCTAACCACCTAATGCCTCACCAGGAGAAAGTGTTACTTACACAGACAACACCTGGTCTGCCAGCAGGTTTGCTGAAGTATAATAGGCAGATAAATTGCTGTGTATTTCCCTCTTCTCTCACTGCCACCTTACTTTCTGCATAGCAGATGCCAGCCCTCTGTCACAAATGTGTATTTAAGCCTTTTTGTGATCTGCATCCTGAGGAGGAAGCTCATGTTTTCTGAATATGCCGGGCAGGGGCTGAGCTCTCAGTACCCAGCTATTCAGGCTGAGAACCAGTAAAACCAGAATCTAAGGGGTATTGAAAGTAGGGGGAATAGATATTTAAGGGCCAAGAAGGTGACTTGGAAGGAAGCAGAGACTTGGAAGTATGTAGTTGTATGTAAGTATGTAGGTGGGATGGGGGTAGGAATACAAGCTGCTGGATTCTTCCCTTTTACTTATCTTTGTATCCAAAATACCTGGTAAATAAAAGTGTTAGGTAAAAGAAAAAGGGTATAAAAAAGGAGAATAAATGCAAGATAAGTTAGCAACTTTCTCTCTCTTCATCTAGATATTTATATTTTATTCACTGTGTGGTAATAGTGAAGATACAGTGGAAAAAGTGATTTTTTTGTTTGCTATTTTTCTTGACCTTGTTGTTTGCTGTTGTCTTTTCATAACTTGTGGAAGTTATAAGAGAATGTATCCAACCACAATATGGCAGGAGAGGGTTAAAGATTAGCAAAGCAGATGGAAAACTGCATTTGAAACCAAGCACCTGAGCAAGAGAAGAGAGGTCTGTAGACTGCTTTAAAAAATGGAAAATTGAGATTGACTGCAGAATCCTTCATTCTCCCACCTCCAAGCCTCCTGAGAAACAAAGGTTTATGGGATCAGAAACTCTTTTTTTTTTGGTTTGGGAAGAGAAAAAGTCTGGTCATCATGGTGACAGGGAGCTTATTGCCCAGTTAAGTAAGAGTAATTTGGTGTTAGGGCTATTATGCAAAATCCTGTGTGTTACAAAAGTAGTCCAGAGAGGCTGAATCAAGACTAATAGTTGGGAATGCTTAGCAAATGTAGTGAATATAAGTACTGCAGCAGAAAAGTATAAGTTGGTGGCTGGCCAAAGTGAAGTGCATAATTTGACATTGCTTTTCTACTTGTAAAACTTATAACTATTGTTAAATTTTGTGAATACTCACAGCTATTGACAATTTAAGGTGTAGAGACCACTTCTCCAAACTATTGTATCAGAAAGAGGGCAGACAAAGCAGATAACATTTTAAATGTCACACATATCAGTTTTCAACCTAATTGATGTGGTGATGGTTCCAACCCCATGGTGTTTTCTTCCAAAATACTTCCTCCAAGAGGTTGGATTGTAGTGAAATCTCAATTCAATTCATGGACTGAGATGCTCCAACAAATTGTCAATGTGATTTTTTAGTACTGTTATATACCTAATTTTCCAAGTTCTCACAAGTCAGGCCATATCAACTGCTAACTTTCATGTGGTCTGGTTAGGGGCTTTGCCAAGTCGTATGTCTGCTGCTTGATCAAAAAAATGGAAGGCTAGGGATATCAGTATCAATTATGGGTTTAATTCCAAATTCAGCTGACAACTTGTCAGGGTTTTTGGCTGGGATGGGGTTGACTTTCTTGCTAGCAACTAGTATAGTGGGATGTTTTGGATTTGGAATAAGAATAGCGTTGATAGTGCATTAATGTTTCTGGTTGTTGCTAAGCAGTTGAGGACTTTTCCTCTCCTCATACTGCCTCACCAGCGAGTAGGCTGGGAGTGCAGAAAAATTTGGTGGAAGACACAGTCGGGACAGCTGACCCAACTGACCAGAGAAATGTTCCAAGCCATATGATGTTATATTCAGTACATATATCTGGGGGAAGAAAGAAGGGGGGAACATTTGGAATTATGGCATTTGTACTCCCAGGTAACCATTATGCATGACGAAGCCCTGCTTTCCTGAAGATGGCTGAACTCCTGTCTGCTGACATGAAACAGTGAATGAATTTCTTGTTTTGCTTTGCTTGTGTGCATGACTTTTCCTCTACTTATTAAACTATCTTTATCTCAATCCATGAGTTTTTTCTGACTTTTACTCTTCTGATTCTTTCTCCCATATAAACTGGGAGGAGTGAGTGAGCAGATGCATGGTCCTAACTTGCTGGATGGGATTAAATCACAACATCACTGTAGCCAAGTTGGTGTAGCCTCATCTTTTACTGTGCACATGCAAGTATCTGTTATAAATGTGTTCTTCAGAGAGAATGTCTTAAACATATATGATTCTCCTGCAATGTACCTCTTCCCCTTGGATAGCTTTGTGCTTGAAAGTAACAGATTCATGGATATCTTAAACATCATAAGGCAATTAAGAGATATATCCTATATTCTCATCAAGTTCAACAAGAAGTGCAAAGTCCTGATGTGGGGAAGAAAAACCCGAGGCATACAAGATATGTGCTGGGGGCTGGCAGGCTGGAAGGCAGCTTTTCAGAGAGGACCTTGAGGATCCTGGTGGACAGCAAGTTGAACACGAGCCAGCAATATGGCCTTGCCACAAGGAAGTCTAACAGTATCCTGGGCTGCATTAGACAAAGCGTTGCCAGCTGGTCAAGAGGGATGATCCTTGCCCTCTCCTCAGCACTGGTGAGGCCACATGTGGAGGACTCTCCCCAGTTCTGGGCTCCTCAGTACAAGAGAGACATGGACATACTGGAGAGACCCTAGCAAGGGGCCACTAAGATGATGAAGGACTGGCACATCTCTGCTGTGAGGAAAAGCTGAGAGAGCTGGGACCATTCAGCACGAAGAAAAGAAGACTCAGGGGAATCTTACTACCATATATACCTACCTGAAGGCAGGGTTGCAGAGAAAACGGAGCCAGGCTCTTTTCAGTGGTGCCCAGTGACAGGACCAGGGGTAACAGGTTCAAACTGAAACATGGGAGGTTTCATCTGAACATCAGGAAACACTTTTCCTTGTCAGGGTGACTGAGCTCTGGTGCCGGTTACCCAGAGAAATGGTGGAGTCACCATCCTTGGCGATATTGAAAAGCTGTCTGGGTACAGTCCTGGGCAACCTGTTTTTGGTGACCCTGTATGAACAACAGGGTTGGAACAGATGCCCTCCAGAGGTCCCTTCTAGCCTCTCCAACCCATTTCAGCTTTTCCAACCCCTGCAACCAGTATATACCGAATTATCAAGTTCAGGAGTTACACCAATACTCATCTGGCTCAGGACATCTCAGGGACATGGTAAGATCCTTGAGTACAAAAAAACTTTATTTATTTATTTATTATTCCCTCATGGTTGCTATTTCAAGGACTTGTTTAGGATTTATTGTTTATTGTTGTAGTTTTCCAATTTTATCTGGTCTCAAGGTTTTAGAATTACCTACAATTTTTGTGTCCAAATTTCAAAGTAATATATAACAAGGTAGCTCATTTGGTTACTTAATCTGCAGTAAATGGATGGTAAATTCATCCACTGATCCCATCAGCAGAGAGGTATTTGGCATAGAGGTTGGAGAAAGGGAATGATTTGGTTGGCTGGTTCTTCAGAACTGTTTTTATGAGGAATTTACAATGCCTGTGTTTAAATGTGAGCTCATGAGAGCAACTCAGGAGGTTCCTTTAAAAACAGGTTTTAATTTTGTGTGAATGTGAGCTCCAAGACTTCATCCTTTTCTTGATACAGCATCTTACAATGGTACAAAAGCATCTGATGAGTTGAAGGTCAGGCTATTAGAGTACATTTTGAATAGATGAAGGTTCACAGATTAAATAAATGAGGCAAGGAAAGGTAATACCATGAAGGCCTGGGCTCATTTTGCTATCTCATTCTTAACCTTGCTGGTGCTAATGCCCTGCTCTGTGCTGTCCATTCCTCCTCAGAGACTGTGAATTCTTCCAGACCTCAGTGATGGTTTGCCTCCATGACCTCCATTTCTACCCATCACAACTGATAGATAAACTGATTAAATTGACTTGCTTTGTTTTGAGACACTTTTCCTGCCTATCTGCAGTAATTACTTTATCCCTGAGGCTGGAAGCTGTAGGCACTACAATGTAGTGCTCAGGTGTATTCAACGAGTTGAAAGTAGTCAAAATATTGAGGATGTTATTCTGCAGCTGATATCTCTGGTAAACTCTGGTAAACTAAGTATCACTTGGGGATACTGCCAATAGGGTAGATCGAACAGGTGCAACTCTTGGTGTCAGAAGGAGAATACAATTTGTTTTTTAAAGATGTATTTTGTTATAATAATAATATGTAAATATTAACGCTGATGATCAAGAGAACTGATGACTGAAAACCTAAAAAATGACAACTAAGAAGGAAGGAAGGAAGGAAGGAAGGAAGGAAGGAAGGAAGGAAGGAAGGAAGAAAGGAAGGGAGGGAGGAAAGGAGGGAGGACTGTGTATAATTTTCAGATAACTTCCTATCTCAATCTGGTCAGTCAATTGTTTTTTGTACATTGGTTTGTTGTTTAGAAAAACTACTTCTACTTGACAAATGAGGCTTTTGTGAGAAAAATATGAATATATCATAAACCAATATGCATCACTATTGTCCCATATTGGGGGATATTTTCAAGTAGGTACTTGAACTTACATCCAGACACATGCTTTCAAATGTTGCTGGTAAATTTACATATTATTACTAATCTCACAAGAAGAATGTACTGAGGCATTTTGCTGAACCTGGCCCTGTCTGTACTTCTAGTACAGACTAGAGTACTACTAGAACCTAGTCTGTACTCCTTTACTCACTATCTATCGTCTTTGTCCTAAGAAAGTATCCAGCGTCTTGGCAACGGGCTAATGAAGTTGTACTAGACAGAATGCTTCACTGGTGAGAGGTCCTTTGAGACAGAAAGATATTTTAAGCTTGCATGACTTTCCTTCTGTGCAAAATAATCTTAACTTTTGGGTTCCGCTGCCAAATAAATCTGACACTGCTGGCTTGCACTGGTGCGCTATGTCTTTTTCATCATTCTTGGAATAATTATGTATTTATTTTTAACGGAGACTTCCTCAGAATAGATTCCTCTTTTGGATTGATCTGAGACATAAAGGCATATTTAAGAACATCAATATAATTCCACAATGTTAGCTGGAAATGAGGAATATTGAAATTCAATGTAATTTACTTTTTCTTTAACCCAGGGGCTAGCCCTAACTTACGTAGTGGTAGAAGTTAGGACTTAATGATCTCACCTACAGCAAGCTTAAACTATGAAATAAAACCATATATGTCTTTCTCTGCAATGTTCTTTACAGCTGAGGTTTTCACAGAATCTCAGTTTTAGATTTAATGGCTTAGCAAACTGTAATACAACTAAAGTCTATCTACTTGATGGAGTATACAGAATGGTTTATTAATAATATATTGACTAAAAAATATTGCAGGAGCAAGTGAATGCAAAATAAATATTTTTGTTGTGATGCATTACTGTACCAAATAAATTCTGTGTGATTAGAGCATTAGAAGTATAAACTAATAAAATGTGAATTGACTGACAGAGTCAGTGAATTTTTTAATACTTATATTTGCCCAAAGATGTACTCCTACATTTCTCATAGTAGTAGAAGCCCAGGTGGAAAATTGTTTTTGAATAGTCTTATTCAAGGATTCTTTAGAAAACAATAATTATAACAGTATTATCAGAAATACTCTTTCACTAATAAGAAAACAGAACAACACTTACAAACTTTTCATAATGAACATTATAAGTGCAAATTAATTCAGGACAGTGTGCTGAATAAAGTAAGTGTGCACAAAGGAGAGAAGAGTGCCCAATTCACTCATGAAAATACTCAGTATACTAAGGTGTATCAGCAGTCTTTATGAACAACATGAAATAAAATGAACATGACAACTAAGCATTTCCCCTGTATATACTAAATTTATATACCTCAAATTATTCTAGATCTATACAGATTTCACAGTATTGATCTTTCTAAAACCTATGCTTGGACATTCTTACTAATTATACCCGAACTGAAGTACAAGCTAAATTATTAGCTTAATAAAGCTATGCTCTTAACAGGCTTTTGAAAAAAACAAGAATTAACTAAGTTAATTTTTTATGATCAGACGTTTAAAAGTCGAGAAATATGAAATCTAAAGCTACATGTGATGCTTTATGCTTAATATCCTTTATGGTTTTGTGAGAACGTTGCTTGATTATATAAATTTATTTTGAATCTGTTTTTAAAAACATTTGAAGCTCATTTTTAAAGAAATAATCACTAAGATATGATAAGAAATAGATAACTGAGTAAGGTGCAATATAAGTTTTTTATAAAAAAAAGAAGGCTAAAGCAACCGAATATGTTTCTCCGTTAAGATTGCCAATTACAGAACAAATAAACATGGTAAATGTACTATAGATTTGACAAATTTTGGCTCAATAAAATACTTGCTGCAGTGCCACTTAAAAAAAATATAAGTGTTAGTACAAAAAAAATAGTCTGCTGCTGAGTTGATTAAGAATTTGGTGAATGCAAGATGGCTGCATGTTAACTTGGTAGAGGAAATTTCAGCTGTATAGCTAGTTAACAGAAAAGTTCTTCAGAGGTTGGTAGACTTAACTTTACCACTATTTTAATGCATTTGTAAGTTAAAAGTAAGTGAATATTAATGAAAACTTGATGACAGAAAGTTTAAGGCCTTAAAACTCTAGAAGGCAATTAGATCTCGTATGCAAGGAATTGAATAATCTCAAGCATAAGAAAAAAGAAAAAAAAAAAGGAGAAAACATACTATTATAAAATGCAAGCTCACAAATTTAGTACTTCGTAATATTTCTCTAAGATCAGGATCACTGACTGGCAGTTGCAGAAGAGCAGAAGAAATTTTATATTATATGAAAATGGAGTAACTGTAAGCCTACAGGATGATGGAAGAATTAAGAAGATATACGGGCTGCATATTTACATAGGAGAATTCAAGAGGAATCACAGAATCACAGAATTATCTAGGCTGGAAGAGACCCTCAGGATCATCGAGTCCAACCATCTACCCTACTCTAAAGTTCTCCCCTACACCATATCCCCCAACACCACATCTAAACAGTTCTTAAACACAGCCAGGGATGGTGACTCAACCACCTCCCTGGGCAGCCTGTTCCAATGCCCGACCACTCTCTCTGTGAAGAATTGTTTCCTAATGTCCAGATGAAAGAAGAAGAAGGAAGGAAGAAAAGGACTAGTACCAAAGTAAAGATAGAATCATAGAATCTTAGAATGGTTTGGGTTGGAAGGGACACCTTAAAGATCATCTAGTTCCAACTCCACTGCCATGGGCAGGGACACGTCCCACTAGACCAGGTTCCTCAAAGCCCTATCCAGCCTGGCCTTGAACGCTTCCAGGGATGGGGCATCCACAGCTTCCCGGGACAACCTGTTCCAGTGCCCCACCACCCTCGCTGTAAAGAATTTCTTTCTAGCATCTAATCTAAATCTCCCCTCTTCCAGTTTAAAACTGTTGCCCCTTGTCCTTTCACTGCACTTCCTGACAAAGAGCCCCTTTCCGGCTTTCCTGTAGGCTCCCTTCAGATATTGAAAGGCCGCTATAAGGTCTCCCTGGAACCTTCTCTTCTCCAGGCTGAACAACCCCAGCTCTCTCAGCCTGTCTTCATAGGAGAGGTGCTCCAGCCCTCTGATCATTTTCATGGCCCTCCGCTGGACCCATTCCAACAGGTCCATGTCCTCCCTGTGTTGAGGACTCCAGAGCTGGACACAGTGCTCCAGGCAGGGTCTCACAAGCGCAGAGTAGAGGGGCAGAATCACCACTGGTGACCTGCTGGCCACCCTTCTCTTGATGCAGCCCAAGATGCAGTTGGCTTTCTGGGCTGCCAGTGCACATTGCTGGCACATATTGAGCTTCTCATCCACCAACACCCCTAAGTCTTTCTCCTCAGGGCTGCTCTCCAGCCATTCTCCACCCAGCCTCTATTTGTGCCTGGGGTTGCCAAGTCCCAGGTGCAGGACCCTGCACTTGGCTCGGTTAAACTTCATGCGATTTGCATGAACCCACCTCTCAAGCCTGTCCAGGTCCCTCTGGATGGCATCCCTTCCCTCCAGTGTGTCGACCGCACTACCGAGTTTGGTGTCATGAGCAAACTTGCTGAGGGTGCACTCTATCCCACTCTCCATATCTCCAACAGAGATGTTGAACAGCACTGTTCCCAGTATGGACCTGTGAGGAACACCACTCGTCACTGGCTGCCAACTAGACATTGAGCCATTGACCACAACCCTTTGAGTGCGGCCATCCAGCCAGCTCCTTGTCTACTGAGTGGTCCATCCATCGAATCAATTAGTTTCTAATTTTGAGACCAGGATGTCATGTGGGACAGTGTCAAATGCTTTGCACAAGTCCAGGTAGACAACATCTGTTGCTCTGCCTTTGTCCAGCAGGTGTGTGACAGTATCATAAAAGGCCACCATAATTTTTCAGGCATGATTTGCCCTTGGTGAAGCCATGTTGGCTGTCTCAAATCACCTCCTTATTTTCCATGTGCCTTAGCAGAGATTCCAGGAGGATCTGTTCCATAATCTTGCCAGGCACAGAGGTGAGACTGACTGGCCTATAGTTCCCTGGGTCTTCTTTTTTTCCATTATTGAATATTGGGGTTATGTTTCCCTTTTTCCAGTCTGCGGGAACTTTGCCAGACTGCCCCGATTTCTCAAATATGATGGAAAGCAGCTTAGCAACTTCATCTGCCAGCTCCCTCAGGACCCATGGACGGATTTCATCAGGTCCCATGGACTTATGCACCTTCAGGTTCCTCAAGACGTCTCGAACCCGATATTCTTGTACTGTGGGCAGTTCTTCATTTGCAGAGCCCCTGTTTTTGCCTTCCATGACTTGGGCAGTGTGGTTTGAGCCCTTGCCAGTGAAGACCGAGACAAAGAAGTTTTTCAGTAGCTCAACCTTATCCATATCTTGGGTGGCCAGGTCTCCTGTTTCCTTTCCGAGAGGGCCCAAAACCTCACTAGTCTTGCCTTTGTCCCTGACATATCTGTAGAAGTTCTTCTTATTGTCTTTGATGTTTTGGCTAAATTTAGTTCTGCCTGAGCTTTCACTTACCTGATCTCATTCCTGACAACTTGGACTGTTTTTCTGTATTCTGCCCATTCTACCCGTCCTTGCTTCCACCCTCTATAGGCCTCCTTTTTGGTCCTGAGCTTGTCCAGCAGTTCCTTATTTATCCACGCAGGCCTGCTGGCTATTTTGCCAGACTTCTTCTTTTTTGGGATGCACCTCTCCTGAGCTTGGATGAGGCAATCCTTGAATACCAACAGTTTTCTTGGGCCCCTCTCCCCTCCAGTTCTTTTTCCCACGCTATCCTCCCAATCAGATCTCTTAGGAGACAGAAGTCTGCTCTTCTGAAGTCCAGGGTAACAAGCTTGCTGCACACCCTCTTCGCTGGCCTATGAATCTTGAACACCACCATTTCATGATCACTGCAGCCAAGGCGACCCTTGAACTTGACATTCCCCACCATCCCCTCCTTCTTAGTAAGAACAAGGTCTAGCACGGCTCCTTTCCTCATTGGCTCCTCGATCATTTGAAGAAAGTTATCTTCAATGCATTCCAAGAACTTTCTGGATTTCTTGTGCCCTGCTGTGTTGTCCTTCCAACAGATACTGGGGTGGTTGAAGTCCCCCATGAGGACCAGGGTGTGTGAGCACGATGCTGCTCCTATCTGTCTATAGAGGGCCTCATCCTCCCTGTCACCCTGATCTGGTGGTCTGTACCAGACCCCTACTATAACAACACTTGCCCCTGTGGTCCCTTTAATCCTGACTCATAAGCTCTCCGTCAGGTCTTCATCCATCTCCAGGTGGAGCTCCACACACTCCAGCTGGTCATTGACATAGAGGGCAACACCCACTCCCCGTCTTCCCGTCCTGTCCTTCCTGAAGAGTCTGTAACCCTCCATTTCAACACTACAGTCATAAGAGCCATCCCACCACGTCTCGGTAATGCCAATAAGATCGTAGCCCTGGAGCCATGTGCATGTCTCTAACTCCTCTTGCTTGTTCCCCGTGCTGCACGCATTTGCGTAAAGGCACTTCAGCTGGGCGCCCAATGGGGCTGACTTACTGGCTGGAATGGTTCAATTTCCTTTTTGTTGCTCTTCAGGTGGCCTTCCTTCATGGTGTTTTATCTGTGATTCCCTGATTGCCTGAGGAGCCTCAAGGACAGTCCTGATGTTATCACCTCCCTCCCCCTTCACATCTAGTTTAAAGACATGTCAATCAACACCTCCACCTCTCAGGCAGAACAGTCTTCCCCTTTTGAAAGAGGCATCTCCCATTTCCTGCCATATGGGCCAACCCACTATCAAAGTACCCAAAATTATGGTGGTGACACCAGCCACAGAGCCATGTATTGATTGATTTGATCCTTCTGCTCCTCTCACATCATTGGCTGCCACTGGAAGGAGTGACGAAAAAATCACCTTCATCCCAGATCCCTTTATTAAGCCTCCCAACTCCCTGAAGTCTCTCTTTATAACTCTTGAGCATTGAGTTGCTGTGTCCTCTGCACCTACATGGGATATCAGTAATGGATAATAATCTGAGGACCGTACTAAACCAGGAAGTTTCCTGGTGATGTCCTTCACCCGGGATCCAGGAAGGCAGCAGACTTCACCCTGAGGAGGGTCCACCCAGCATATTGGGCCCTCTGTCCCCCTCAGGAAGGAGTCCCCAACAACTATAACCCTTGGTTTTTTCTTAGAGGGTGTGGTGGTCATCTGGGGTATATGTTTTTTTGACTTAGGAGGCATCTGTGTTATACGGTGCTCCTTGCCTACTTCATCACTTACTGGCCATTCTCAAGCAGAACCTTGTATCTGTTCCTCAGAGGTACTACACAGGTTGAGGTAAGTAAGGTGGGAGGTCATCTGGTGTCCTGACCACGAACCTGCTTCCACTCACTCTTTTCATTTACGCTTTTGCCTTCACCCCAAGGGTGCCTACAGGGGCTCCTAGACCCTTGCTGCTTTTCTCCCTATTATTCCTCAACTTTTCAACTTCTTCTTCCAGCCCTGCCACCAGGCTGAGCAGATCATTGATCTGTTCACATCTGATAAAGCAGGTCTCACAGTTGTCATCTGTTACCTGTAAAAGGTCATGACACTCCCTGCAGCCTGTGACCTGGACAGCTGCATGTTTCTGTGGGAGTTCTGTCTGGGTTCCCACATCCATTCTGTTTAGGGTCGAGTGCATGACCTTCCTCGGGGTGGAGACCATGGCTAAACTCCTACCAAGAGGGGTGGTGATCACCAGAAGGACTCACCTGTCAAGCTGAGGGAGCTTTGGGTTCCAAAGATATGCATAAAGTTTTCGTAAATTCAAACTGTAAGAGGTTCAGAGGAGGACTAATGGAGAATTAGAAAAAATACTTTTCTATTTATGATACTGAAGGATTTTTCTAGGTTAGGTTAGCAAAAAGAAACTTGAGAGAGAATATAATTATTGATGTCAATAAAAATAGAGGGATAACTCAGATAGACATGACATTTTTCTGTTCTGAATATTGTCACATACAGTAGAGTGAAATAAATTGTAAGAACATGACATGAATGTCTTATTATCTAAAAGACTAAGAATGTTATTCCATTTATAAGATAAAAACGCAAGAAATGCTGTCATACAACTCAAAGTCACAAATTCTTAAGTCATTTGGAATTTTTATTTAGATAAGCCTATTCAGCCCTCAAGCATAACACAACCTCACATATGTTTAGATCAATGGAATTGAAGACAAATGTGTGAAGTGCTCTGTCATAGGAAAGGCACAGCTTGGGCAATAGTGGCCTTCCCAAAAACAGCTCCTTCAGAGATAAGGAAGGCTCAGATTCTCTCTTCTTCATCTTCCTACTGCAGTTGCCTCACAAACAGATGGAAGTTAATCTATTATAGAAAGAAAACTCCAAATAATAAAAATTATTTGTCACAGAAGAGAATTAAATGTTTCATCAAAGCATAACTTCCACCTGAGGAAATTCTAATTTTGTATGCAATTATCAGAATGGCAACAATTAATTGAAATGTAAACCAGCAAATGTACATCACTGATCAAACCTGTGTGAAGTTTATTTTTCAGTCTTTCTTGATGCAGCTGAATTTGGAGTAACATTTTGATGTAGCATGTTCTGGAAATATGTCCACCTTCTCCTGAGCACAGACTATGTCATCCGTGGAAAAAGAAAACTTGGATTTTCACAGCCCTCAAAGTACAAATTCAACTGAAATCCATTGAATTTCGTCTGAAATTCTGAATCATAGGACCCAGTAGCATATAAGCTGGCACGTGTTCTATTTTCTCAACATGGAGCAATTAAGCCTAAGGGAGAAGTTTTCTTTCTAGATTATTAGACATAAGAAGGAGCAGGGCAGAAGGAAAAAGTCTCAGGAGACAAATACTCATGATGGCCTCCTATTTAGCTAGAGGATCTTTCCTATTGTTCAGTACAAAGGTACACATTAACTAAACTTATAAACACATCAAGCTACAAAGCTGTTTAAATCAGTTCTGTATTTGCGCTGTCATAACATATCTGATACTCTCTGTCTCCAACATGAAACCAGACATTCAGAGAGAAAGAATCTGCCTTTTTTAATAGATTGTTGCTTTTCTTTTGCAGCTTTAGGCTTCTGGTCTAGGGCTGATGTTCTGGATATCAATACACTGAAACCTACTCTGTTGCAGTGAGATACTGCTACTCCAAATACCTTTCAAACAAGTTAGGGTTTATTTGGAGAAACTGTTGAATGACTTCTTACTGTTAAAAGTTGTATAAACTTCATTAGGAAGTCAGAATAAGTCAAATATACACAAATACATGGTTTGCGAGATTTCTTACGCTCAGAAGTGAGGGGACTGAGAATTCGCACTAAAGGTTTTAATTTCCTTAATGTTTTTATTTGCTCCTAAAAATTTCAAATCCATCTTCAAAAAATTTAGTTTATGAAATTTGATAACATGTCTTCTGGTATTTCTCAAGAGGATGTGTCTTAATTCAGTGAAAGTTAAGCTGCTTCATTAGCTGGAATCTGACGGGTCAAACAGCATAAAATAATTTGACTCTTGGAGGATTAACAGAAAGAACACCATAGAGAGATGAGCAAAACATAAATAAACAAATCTCTAAATTTCTCTGAAGAATTACAATAAGACAGTCTTAAGAAGGAGACCATTAGGAGTGACAGACAATTACTGGACAAAATAAATCTTCCAGCTTTACTCTAGAGCTATTATTTTTCAATCACTTTTGTAAATACCAATAATATTCTCTTATGTCATATTTTATTGTTTGAAATTGTTTGTTGATTTGAAAAGGGGCACCCTCAAAAAAAACCCCACAACCTCAACATGCATGAGGAGTAAGACAAGTAGCTGTGATTGCTTTTATAATTTTTCATGGGAAAAAAAAAGAAACCACTGGTAAATGCAATGCTTTAGATCAGTAAAAACATGCTACAATAAGATTATTGATACCTTTTACTAAAACTTCTTTCTCTTTTCCTATAAAGACAAAAATATCAGGCAGAAATTTTACATGCTAGGTCTCTAGCTCAGATTTTTTCTTTAGAAGGACATTTTTATTCAGATGCAAATTATTTCCTATATGTCTTTTTAAAATTCTTCCTTGAGGATTCTTCTTGTCTGTAAAAGAACAGCAAAACTTTCAGTAGAATGTATCAGCAGACTATGGATGCTTTGCTTTCTATTGCCAGTGAATTTTGAGAAATTTTCTTAATTTTTGGTGTAGCAAACAAGATCAAGTTAGTATATTATTTTTTTGTTTTCCTTCTCAGTTTGGCAGACAAAACTCAAAATCAATTACAGGTATGCTCCTAATGGTCACAAAGTCTAGGGCAAAAGAAAATTGAGTATGTGATGTTTAAATGAAGTCATCAGGGTAATGCAGGCACCCAGGGCCCAGTACTTTTCATTTGAATGTGCTGAATTAAAGGCCCACATACACTTTTTCGAAGGCAGGTATATGTTATGCGGATATTATTAAACAGGGAAATGTTTTTGCAGAAAGCAATTTGTCTTACTTTAAAAAAAAATAGAAAAAGAAAAAAAAATTTAAAATGCTGTTTTAATAAGACCTGTTCAGGGACAGGCTGTACTTGTGTTCCATCCATTAATATTGGTTTTTTGTTCTTATAACTAGTCTACTACTCAATACATAGGAATAATGACTGGCAGCCTCATCTCACATCACAACAGACTTTAGACTAGAATGTAGTCATATGTAAGTGAAGCTACACAATGTGAATGAATAACAATAATAATAACAACTCCGTTTTCTTTAATTCTAATGTAATATTTGTACTGAGTATTTATTTGAAAAAAGGAAGACTGTCTATCAGCTGCTGTGGGATCAAATACACTAATGTTACAATTTAAGGATTAAGTTTACTATTTACCTTCGCTGCAAGTCTCCTCTTTTAATCAGAATCACTATGTTTTCATTGGTGTAAGTATTCTTACTCCAGCTAATAACTAACCTGAAAACGTCTTACCTGGTGTTCTTCTTTAATGGGGTAAGTGATCTGATATCCACAGTGAGGGTATATACTGTATATGTTATTGATAGAAATTTTTCCACCAATTAATCTAAGGGGCCACTCTTTGCAATGTTTGCAGATAAGATATTTACCTAAACTTTAGTTACCTAAGGATGAGCTCGACCTGCTTATTGTAAGCATAAGGAAGTCCTGCTATTTGGATATAATTGCATACATTTTGACTTTTTAATTTCAATATGGGGAAGTTTCATGTTTCATTTGTTTCCAGAAGTAGGGAAAAATAGGTGCTCATAAATCTTATTTGAGACATCACTGAGGAAAAAGAAGCAGATTGTGCAACATGCATTCCCTCTTCTCTCAGAATAGTTGATACACATATTAAATGTAATTGTATGTTTAGGTTTTTATTGAACAGGTTGGTAGGAAATGTTAATCTCTGCATCCCAGTCACCCATTTTGTATTATCACTAAAAATAATGCAGTTAAAATCAAAACTGTAGATGTATGTTTTATTCATGTAATAAACACTAATGACTTATTTACAGTCAGGCTTGAGATTCCCCCCACTTTTTATTATTCTGTGACTGTGATTCTAAAGGGATCACTAAAAGCAATAAGGAAAACTTCACAAACATATTGGACTTAATTTGATAAACTCTACAGGTAATGGAACAAAACAAGCAAAAGCAAGGTAGTGAAAAGTATTTTAAGTCTTAATCCTCTTGATGGCCTGTCATTAGCTGTTGGTATACAGAAATGGATGGTGCCAGCTTAATAGTGAGCACTTTTTGAACTATCATGTCCCAATATACTGACCTCCATGGCTCTGCTAAACTTCAGAAATAACAAAAAGTGTTCATTCCCTGACCAAATACTCAATAGCAGAGAAGACAGAAATTATCTGCTTCTGTGAAGGCTAGAAGTCTTGTCACCGCAACTGCTTCTCAGAGCAACCACAGGTTTTGAGACAAAATATTCCTTTCAATAAATTATAATTTAGAGACTGTCTCTTAAACAGTTTTTTACTTAAAAAAACCTGCTGTCAGATTGTTGAAAAATAAACAAAATGTTACCCAGATAGTCTTTTTAGTCTTAATAGTTACCCAGATATTTTTAACCTCAGTTAATTCTGTAGATTGCTGGAGATCACCTCGCAGTAGGTTAAGAGCTCAGATCAAAGTATGTGACAACAAATACTACTCACATTTTTTTAATCCTCTGTAATGTTGCATGTTTCTTCCAAAGCTGCCATCATGCTGAATATTATGTCATCCATCCTTCACTGTATGCATTTGATAATGTAAAGAAACGTGTATCAGGGTGCTTCAGGAACCTGTTTCATGTACAAAGGTTAGCTCCATACAGTTTTTCATATGTTCACTCTTTTACTTTCATTGGAAAATTGAGCAGCATTTTCTGTAATATTTGAAGTGTGAGCTCAGAAGGAGTGTTTCAAAGTTGTGTACTTAAACTGCCAGGGAGAGATAAACATTGGGTATGACTCATTACAGTGCTATTGATGTGAAATAGCTTTTCTTTAGGAAATCATCTCTAGCCAGTGTCATCAGAAGTCATGTAAATTCCCACAGGCACTACACATTGGCAGTTCAACAATCAACAGCCATCAAGAGTGCCTTGCTTCCACTTTTTCTGCTGTCAGTGGTTGTCCTAACCTGGTACTCCTTCAACAACAGGGAGAAGTACGCATCTTTAACCTACTGTTCTCTCTTGACACAAGGCAAGAATAGCTTGTGTTGGAGAAAATGAACATATGCTTAAGAATTAAGCAGTCTTCCAGGACAGATTTCAGTTCATATATTTATTTCCCTGAAATATGCTCCCTGAAAACTTGAGTAGGTCAGCTGTACAGCATTGCTTGGGCTGCAAATTGACTGATTCTCTCCAGTTTATCTTAGAAATTCCATGATCCTAAATTGTATGTATTCAAATTACAGTATCCTTAATGCAAATTTTGTAATTGATGGAAAACTAGGCAAGAACACAACAGATGTCATAATGGCAGTCTAGCTTTATTTCCTTTGTGAGATGAACAGTAGCATATTCATCGCTTTAGGTTTCTGGCAGAACTTGGTGAGGCAGAAAGGGCAAGACTGGCACACATCACAGTGGCACGCATGTTGAAGACAATGTCTCTGTCAGAAAAAAACAATCGCAATCTCTGCACAAAGAAGGTGAAATAGTGAAAAATAAAATATCTGAGGCTCTTTTGTTCCAAGTGCCATTAAAAATGACAGAGGTTAGAAAGCAAACTGGGAACACTTCTGAAGCATCTTCAGCTGGGGGGCCAGTCCACTGTTCTCCAAGATTTTCTGAAGCACTCCTCTTTTCAGCATTGCCCCTCTTTCTTAACCATTAAAGACCTGCTGTCTCTCACCCTCATATCAGTTATGGCAATTGCAGAGACAGCAGGCTGTGTCTGCCTGTAGTTGCAGAAAGTAAAACTTACAAATGGGTATCATTCAAGCATGATGACATTCCATCTTGCATTGTATGATTTCTCCTTTCACCAAGATATCAAAGGAAGTAACGAGCTTCAGTTCTCTGAGATACCCCATCTTTGAATGGCTGTAGAATAGGATGAGTTGTCCAGCAACATCTTCTTAAATGGTTCAGAAAAAAGCTACTTTTCATTACTAGTTATTCTGTCACCTCAGTCATGTCACACAGTTGTGACAGAAAGTATCAGTGACCTTTCCTGCAGGCAGGAAGAACATTTCCTGTCCAGTGCTATTTGTTAATACTGTTGGAGGATTACCAGCTGCTTGTACAGGCAGTATTTCTGGCATCCAAGGACACAAAGGATGTGAAATAAGAGGGCTGGCCTGCCACTATTTTATTAAAAAGCATTAATTTGGCTTTTTTTTTTTTTTTTTTTTTCCTCCGGTGTGGAATTCTTGCTTAAAGTAAGACTTAAGTATTTGCCAATAGCCCACAGTAAATACTTTTTTTGTCTTTTTGTACTCCTATGATGACTGGCATTCTTTCC